>NC_090265.1:1679661881-1679961881 GCF_040414725.1 Anabrus simplex
TTTCTTAAGAAAGCTCTTCCTTGCTTGTGCTAGTCTGCATTTTATGTCCTCCTTACTTCTGCCATCGTTGGTTATTTTACTACCCAAGTAACAGTATTCATCTACTTCCTTTAAGACTTTGTTTCCTAATCTAATATTTCCTACATCACCTGCCTTCGTTCGACTGCACTCCATTACTTTTGTTTTGGACTTATTTATTTTCATCTTGTACTCCTTACCTAAGACTTCATCGATGCCATTCAGCAACTTCTCGAGATCTTCTGCAGTCTCAGATAAAATAACAATATCATCGGCAAATCTCAAGGTTTTGATTTCCTTTACTGCCTGTTCTATGTAAACATTGAAAAGGAGAGGGGACAAACTGCAGCCTTGCCTCACTCCTTTCTGGACTGCTGCTTCTTTTTCAAAGCCTTCGATTCTTATCACTGCAGACTGATTTTTATACAGGTTGTAGATAATTCTTCGTTCACGGTATCTGATCCCTATCATCTTCAGAATCATAAATAGCCTGGTCCAATCAACATTATCGAATGCCTTTTCTAGATCTACGAATGCCATGTACGTGGGCTTGTCCTTCTTGATTCGATCCTCTAAGATCAGACGTAAAGTCAGGATTGCTTCACGTGTTCCTACATTTCTTCTGAAGCCAAATTGATCTTCCCCCAACTCAGCTTCAACTTGTTTTTCCATTCTTCTGTAAATAATACGTGTTAAAATTTTGCAGGCATGAGATACTAAACTAATAGTGCGGTAGTTTTCACACCTGTCAGCACCGGCTTTCTTGGGAATAGGTATAACAACATTCTGCCGAAAATCGGATGGGACTTCTCCTGTCTCATACATCTTGCACACTAAATGAAATAACCTTACCATGCTGGTTTCTCCTAAGGCAGTCAGTAATTCAGAGGGAATATCATCAATTCCAGGTGCCTTGTTCCTACTTAGGTCACTCACAGCTCTGTCAAACTCTGACCTCAAGATTGGGTCTCCCATTTCATCAGCATCAACAGCCTCTTCATGTTCCAGAACGAAATTATCTACATCGTTACCTTGATACAACTGGTGGATATGCTCCTGCCATCTTTCTGCTTTGTCTTCTTTCCCTAGAAGTGGCTTTCCATCTGAGCTCTTAATATTCATGCACCTAGATTTCCTTTCTCCAAAGGTTTCCTTGATTTTCCTGTATGCAGCATCTACCTTTCCGAGGACCATACAGCCTTCGACATCCTTGCACTTCTCCTTCAGCCATTCTTCCTTAGCTACCTTGCACTTTCTATCCACTTCATTCTTTAATCACCTGTATTCTTTTCTGCCCTCTTCATTTCTAGCATTCTTGTATTTTCGTCGTTCATCAATCAGGTCTAGTATCTCCTGAGTTATCCACTGATTCTTAGTTGATCTTTTCTTCCTTCCTAACATTTTTTCAGCAGCCCTACTGACTTCATTTTTCATGACTCTCTACTCTTCCTCTACTGTGTTTCCTTCGGCCTTTTCATTTAGTCCTTGTGCAACATGTTCCTTGAAACAATCCATCACACTCTTTTCTTTCAACTTGTCTAGATCCCATCTTTTTTGCATTCTTTCCTTTCTTCAATTTCTTCAACTTCAGACGGCATTTCATGACCAACAAGTTGTGGTCAGAGTCCACGTCTGCTCCTGGGAAAGTTTTGCAATCCAACACCTGGTTTCTGAATCTCTGCCTAATCATAATGAAGTTATTTGATACCTTCCAGTGTCTCCAGGTCTCGTCCACGTATACGGCCGTCGTTTGTGGTGTTTGAACCAAGTATTGGCGAGGACTAAATTATGGTCAGTGCAGAATTCAACCAGCCGACTTCCTCTTTCGTTCCTTTGTCCCAATCCAAATTCTCCTACTGTGCTACCTTCTCTTCGTTGGCCTACCACTGCGTTCCAGTCTCCCATCACAATTAGATTCTCGTCACCTTTGACATATTGTATTAAATCTTCTATCTCCTCATATATTCTTTCAATTTCTTCATCATCCGCTGAACTAGTAGGCATATAGACCTGCACTATTGTGGTGGGCATTGGTTTGGTGTCTATCTTGGCGACAATAATTCGTTCACTATGCTGGTCATAGTAGCTTATCCGCTGCCCTATTTTCTTATTCATTATTAAACCAACTCCTGCATTACCCCTGTTTGATTTCGTGTTGATAATTCGTTAGTCGCCTGACCAAAAATCCTGTTCTTCCTGCCAACGTACTTCACTTATACCAACTACATCTAACTTTAGCCTATCCATCTCCCTTTTCAGATTCTCTAACCTACCACAACGATTCAAACTTCTAACATTCCACGCTCCGACTCGCAGAATGTCAGTATCCATCTTCCTGATGATCGCCCCCTCTCGTGTAGTCCCCACCCGGAGATCCGAATGGGGGACTAATTTACCTCCGGAATATTTTACCCGGGAGGAAGCCATCATCAGTCCATCATTCATACAGAGAGAGCTGCATGTCCTCGGGAGGTGGTTACGGCTGTAGTTTCCCGTTGCTTTCAGCCGTGTAGCAGTATCAACACAGCTAAGCAATGTTGAGTATTATTACAAGGCCGTATCAGTCAATCATCTAGACTGCCGCCCTTGCAACTAACGAAAGGCTGCTACCCCCCTTTCGATGAACCATTCGTTAGTCTGGTCTCTCAACAGATACCCATCCGATATGGTTGCACCTGCGGCTCGGCTATCTGCATCATTGGGACACGCAACCCTCCCCACCGCGGCAAGGTCACATGTTTCGCAGAGGAGGTATAGGCTAATAATAATAATCTAATATTGGACTCTAGTAATACAATTTCAAAAGAAATAGCATTAAACGAAAACACCCAGGAACAGGTATACACAGTGTTAAAATTTCACTACACGTTCAGTAACCCTATTGTCTATATCATGTTACTACATCTTCCGCATAACAATACCATAATAGAAATCCGTTGGTAGTATGCAAGGCAATATTTAACTTCTAGTTTGCAAAACTGCTGCCTACATATCTGGCAGTTTATCTGACAGTTGTAGGACTGGGCCTAAGAAAGTATGTGAAATCTTGTAGAAGTGTAGTAGAAATTCACCCTATTTGTAGTTACACATGCTTCATATAATAAATGTCAAATCTCTTGTTAAAATCCAGCTTGTTAGCTTATTGTCAAAAGGATGGGAACCGAGCTCGATAGCTGCAGTCGCTTAAGTGCGGCCAGTATCAATCAGTCAATACTGATCTGCATTTAGGGCAGTCGCCCAGGTGGCAGATTCCCTATCTGTTGCTTTCCTAGCCTTTTCCTAAATGATTTCAAAGAAATTGGAAATTTATTGAACGTCTCCCTTGGTAAGTTATTCCAATCCCTAACTCCCCTTCCTATAAATGAATATTTGCCCCAGTTTGTCCTCTTGAATTCCAACTTTTTCTTCATATTGTGATCTTTCCTACTTTTATAAACGCCATTCAAACTTATTCGTCTACTAATGTCATTCCACGCAACGCTACTCTTTTGTTGGAAATCACCCAGAACAAATCGAGCTGCTTTTCTTTGGATTTTTTCCAGTTCTTGAATCAGGTAATCCTGGTGAGGGTCCCATACACTGGAACCATACTCTAGTTGGGGTCTTACCAGAGACTTATATGCCCTCTCCTTTACATCCTTACTACAACCCCTAAACACCCTCATAACCATGTGCAGAGATCTGTACCCTTTATTTACAATCCCATTTATGTGATTACCCAAATGAAGATCTTTCCTTATATTAACACCTAGATACTTACAATGATCCCCAAAAGGAACTTTCACCCCATCAACGCAGTAATTAAAACTTTTCCTATTTGTGAAACTCACAACCTGACTTTTAACCCCGTTTATCATCATACCATTGCCTGCTGTCCATCTCACAACATTTTCAAGGTCACGCCGCAGTTGCTCACAATCTTGTAACTTATTTATCACTCTATAGAGAATAACATCATCCGCAAAAAGCCTTACCTCCGATTCCACTCCTTTACTCTTATCATATATATATATAAGAAAACATAAAGGTCCGATAATACTGCCTTGAGGAATTCCCCTCTTAATTATTACAGGTTCAGATAAAGCTCCACGTACCCGAATTCTCTGCTATATCTTGCTGGAATCCTACAAGTTGAGCTTCAGTGGAATAACCTTTCCTAAAACCGATTTGCCTTCTATCGAACCAGTTATTAATTTCACAAACATGTCTAATATAATCAGAAAGAATGCCTTCCCAAAGCTTACATACAATGCATGTCAAACTTACTGGCCTGGAATTTTCAGCTTTATGTCTATCACCCTTTCCTTTATACACAGGGGCTACTATAGCAACTTTCCATTCATCTGGTATAACTCCTCCGACCAAACAATAATCAAATAAGTACTTCAGATATGGTACTATATCCCAACCCATTGTCTTTAGTATATCCCCAGAAATCTGATCAATTCCAGCCGCTTTTCTAGTTTTCAACTTCTGTATCTTATTGTAAATGTCATTGTTATCATATGTAAATTGTATTACTTCTTTGGCCTTAGTCTCCTCCTCTATCTCGACATTTTCCTTGTAACCAACAATCTTTACATACTGCTGACTGAATACTTCTGCCTTTTGAAGATCCTCACATACACACTCCCCTTGTTCATTAATTATTCCTGGAATGTCCTTCTTGGAACCTGTTTCTGCCTTAAAATACCTATACATACCCTTCTATTTTTCACTAAAATTCGTATGACTGCCAATTATGCTTGCCATCATGTTATCCTTTGCTGCCTTCTTTGCTAGATTCAATTTTCTAGTAAGTTCCTTCAATTTCTCCTTACTTCCACAGCCATTTCTAACTCTATTTCTTTCCAGTCTGCACCTCCTTCTTAGTCTCTTTATTTCTCTATTATAATAAGGTGGGTCTTTACCATTCCTTACCACCCTTAATGGTACAAACCTGTTTTTGCATTCCTCAACAATTTCTTTAAACCCATCCCAGAGTCTGTTTACATTTTTATTTACCGTTTTCCACCGATCATAGTTACTTTTTAGAAACTGCCTCATGCCTGCTTTATCAGCCATATGGTACTAAATAACAGTCCTACTTTTAAGACCTTCCTTTCTATCACATTTATTTTTAACTACCACAATAAACAGCTTCATGATCACTAATACCATCTATTACTTCAGTTTCCCTATAGAGCTCATCTGGTTTTATCAGCACGATATCCAGGATATTTTTCCCTCTGGTTGGTTCCATCACTTTCTGAATCAGCTGTTCTTCCCATATTAACTTATTTGCCATTTGTTGGTCATGCTTCCTGTCGTTCGCATTTCCTTCCCAATTGACATCTGGCAAATTCAGATCTCCCGCTACAATCACATTTCTTTCCATGTCGTTTCCCACATAGCTGACTATCCTATCAAATAATTCCGAATCCGCGTCAGTGCTACCCTTTCCCGATCTGTACACTCCAAATATATCAAGTTGCCTATTATCTTTAGAAATGAGCCTTACACCTAGAATTTCATGTGTCTCATCTTTAACTTTTTCGTAGCTTACAAATTCTTCTTTCACCAGAATGAACACTTCCCCTCCCACCCTTCCTATCCTATTTCTACGATACACACTCCAGTTTTATTATTTATAAGTTTCATATTCTGTTTTGATTGGATTCAATGTAATAGATAAGAAAAATGTTCCACCGATCAATACATTTATTGTGGATGAATTATTACACTAGTACCGGTTTCGACCTATCTTGGCCATCATCAGCTAGGTCGAAACCGGTACTAGTGTAATAATTCATCCACAATAAATGTATTGATCGGTGGAACATTTTTCTTATCTATTACACACTCCAGTGCCGTGAGAAAATTTCTGCATCCATTATATCATTTCTCAGCCATGATTCAACTCCTATTACAATATCTGGTAAATATATATCTACGGTATTAAATTACTTAATTCTATTCCTTTCCTTACAATACTTCTACAGTTCAACACTAACAATTTGATGTCATCCCTACTTGATTTCCAGTTCCCTGTTCCCTTATCACCGCTCCCTAGGCCATCCCGTTTCCCTGAATGTACCTCCCTATTACCCTTCCAAACAAATTTCCTAACTTATACGTACCACTGCGGTTTAAATGAAGGCCATCTGAGCGCAGATCCCTATCTCCTACCCACCCATTAGGATCTAGAAATTTCACTCCCAGTTTCCCACATACCCACTCCATAGTCTCATTTAAATCACCAATCACCCTCCAGTCAGTATCCTTTCTACACAGTATTCCACTAATAATAATCTCCGCTTTGTTAAACTTCACCCGTGCTGCATTTACCAGATCCCACACATCTCCAACTATGTTGGTACTTATATCAGCTTGCCTTACGTTGTTGATACCAACGTGAAACACTACCACCTTCTCCTTCCCCTCCTCCCTCTCTTCTACTTTCCTCAACATCTGCCTCAACCTAATTCCTGGATAACACTCTACCCTGGTACCCTTTCCTCCACACACTTTCCCCACGTGTCTAACGATGGAATCCCCCATGACCAGAGCCTCAACCCTACCCACCTCATTTTATCCCCTCCCCTCCTGGTCAGCCCTATCTTTCCTGATAGCTGCAGAAGCTACTTCCTCCTCCCTTTTCTCCTTCCCATGACCCTGTTCCACCTGTCTTTTCCTATCCTCTACTCTACGTTTTCCTTTCCTACCTTTTCCCTTCCTCCTACTTCCACACATCTCACCAACAGTTCCCTGTCCCCCATCTTCCCTCTGTTGTTCTACCTGGAGTGACTCGTACCAATTTCGCACAGACACCTGTGCTGAATTCTGATCCTGAATAGAGCCCTTAGCCTGCAATCTCCTTTCCCTTAGAACATTAGACCACCTGTCTTCTACAACTCCTCCCTTTCCTTCCCCTCCCTCTTGTACACCTACTGTAACCTGTACATTGTTTGAGGGAGTCCTATCTTCCTTCCTGTCTTCTGTGAGAATCCTAATTATGTCCCTCAAACTTTCCAACTCCTCCCTCATACCCCTCAATGCCTCGCTACACCCACAGTAAGTACACTCGCGCTCCTTAGCCATTCTTTACGGGGAAAAAATGAAATTAAAAATAAAATAACTTATTTGCAAAAAATAAATGAACGGAGGGATATATTGTCTGGGATAGTACACAACAATAAGGTAATTAATATACGACTACACTACAATATTACTTAGTCGTGCTCTCTTTTTTTTTTATATCCTACAACCCCTGACAGGATAAAACTGCTGTTAATTACTGAATATTGAAAGTAATAGCCTACACAAGAACTACACAATTCCAAACTGCAATTAAGCCTATACTAATTACAACAACAGTACTTTAGTAAGAGTGTCTACGGATACCTCTACTACACCAGTACTACACAAATATTTTACAATAATAAAATAATCACACTAAATTCTAATAGGATATTGCTCGTATACTACTGTACAGTACACTACAGTAATTTTAAACTACTTTCAGACGTATCCTAATTACGATACCGGTACTGAACCGTATGTTACTAAACTAAGCACAACAGAAATGAAATTTGCAAGAACTACTGTACTCAAAGATTACCAACGAAGCTAAATGCTCAGACAAATTATTATTAGTATTACGGTCTAATAGATACACACGAATAGAGCAGGCAGGATACGGCACTATCTAAATGTACTGTATCTATACTACAATGTATCTACACTACACTACACTGCGTTTGGTTAAATGCTTAAGTATCGAAAGAATTTCCGTACACGAAGAAAAACACGAATATAACTGGCAAGATACTATCTAATATATTATACCTTATCTTCACTACAATTCTACTGAAATGTGGTTATGTGGATTAGTATACCAGGCAAAGTATTCACTGGCATCTTGGAAGGGAGGGTGCGATCAGTGGTTGAGAGAAAGTTGGATGAAAACCAGTGTGGTTTCAGACCACAGAGGAGCGGTCAGGATCAGATTTTCAGTATGCACCTGGTAACTGAAAAATGTTACGAGAGGAACAGACAGTTGTTTATGTTTTATAAATCTAGAGAAAGCATAGGACAGGGTACCGAAGGAAAAGGTGTTCGCCATACTGGGGGACTATGGAATTAAGGGTCGAATATTAAAATCAATCACAGGCATTTATGTTGACAATTGGGCTGCAGTGAGAATTGATGGTAGAAGGAGTTCTTCAAATTTCAGCATTTTCCCATCTTTTTTTTTTTGCTAGTTGCTTTACAGTTAAATTGAAATAATAAATGTGGTAGTTCAACCTATTCAATACAAGTAAATAAGAGATGTAGAGATTACATTCTTATTTAATTAAAAGTGGAAATGGTACCGGTTTCGACCCCAGTCTGGGTCACCATCAGCCGATTAAAACTCTAAAAACAATGCATAAGTAAGAAAGAAGTTAACGGTCAAGTCCACACAATATCAGTTGAAGAGGCATTGTTTTTCGAGTTATAATCGGCTGATGATGACCCAGACTGGGGTCGAAACCGGTACCATTTCCACTTTTAATTAAATAAGAATGTAATCTCTACATCTCTTATTTACTTGTACTGAATAGGTTGAAGTACCATATGTATTATTTCAATTTAACTGTGATACTTTTCAATACGGAACAATGAAATTTTTATCTTTAGTTGCTTTACGTCGCACCGACACAGATAGGTCTTATGGCGACGATGGGACAGGAAAGGGCTAGGAGTGGGAAGGAAGCGGCCATGGCCTTAATTAAGGTACAGCCCCAGCATTTCCCTGGTGTGAAAATGGGAAACCACGGAAAACAATTTTCAGGGCTGCCGACAGTGGGGTTCGAACCTACTATCTCCCGAAGGTGCAATTACTGCTTTTGTCCAATCTGAAAATACCTTACCAACACTCCTTGCTAATCTACTTACTTACTTACTACTACTCTAATGAAGCCATTTCATCCCTGCCTTCCCACTATACCTCACCATTTCAGGTCTAATTTCATGTATTCCTGCTGCTTTTTGACAATGGAGTTTATTTACCATCCTTTCCACTTTCTGTAATTTCATCAACATAGTTTTCCTCCTCCCCATGAGCTTAGTTGTTCACGACACCACCAGGAAGATTTCCTTTTACGCTGAGAAGATTTTCAAAATATTCCCTCCACCTGTCCTGTGATTCCCTGGGATCTATTATGAGTTCACCTGAATTACTCAAAACACTGTTCATTTCCTTTTTCCCCTCCCATCCTAAAATTCTTTATTACTGTCCAGAAAGGTTTCCCTGCTGCTTGACCTAGCCTTTCCAGATTATTACCAAAATTTTCCCAAGACATCTTTTTGTATTCAACATCTATTTGTTTCGCTCTGATTCTTTCATTTACTTACAATTCCTTGTCTGCATTGGTCCTTGTTTGGAGCCATTTCTGATAAGCCTTCTTTTTACGTTTACAAGCTGCTCTCACTTCTTCGTTCTACCAAGATGTTTGCTTTTTCCCATCTTTACACAAAGTTGTTCCTAGGCATTCCCTTGCTTTTTCCATTACAGCATCGCTGTATGCCACCCATTCTCTTTCTGTATCCTGAACCTGCTTTCTGTCCACTGTTCGAAACTTCGCACTAATGCTGTCTGTGTACTTCTAATTTCCTCATCCTGGAGATTTTCTACCCTTATTCATTTGCAGAGAGATTTCACTTTCTCTATCCTAGGCCAGAGATACTTAGTTTGCTTCAGATCAGATAGTGGTCTGTTTTATAAAAACTTGTAAATAATCTGTAAATAAAAATTAACTGCTCTATTACATAGGTAAGTTATTTTCTAATTTAGTTTCTGTCAAAATTCTTCCTAAATCTGAGCGAGTTGTCCATGTGGTTATGGTCGTATAGCTTTAAGCTTGCATTCATGAGAGGGTGGGTTTAAATCCGACGGTCAGCAGCCCTGAAGATGTTTGTCCATGGTTTACCATTTTAATACCAGGCAAATGCTGGGGCTGTACCTTAAGGCCAGAGTCGCTACCTTCCCATTTGTAGCCCTTTCCCATCCTTGCGTCCCCAAACAACATCTGACTTGTTAGTGCGACATTAACTTGAGCAGTACCAAGCCATTATTCAAAATGCAGCCTAGCTCTGGGGAGGGGGAGGGGTACTTTGTGACCACTGTCGGTAGTCCTGAAGACTGGTTTTGGTGGTTTCCCATTTTCACACTTGGAAAGTATTGAGTTCGACCTAGAACTGTAAGATTCTCAAATAAATAAAAAGTCTTGTCATAAATGAAATGTTATACAAAGATCGAACCACATATAGAGTTTCTCTGTAAATATAACAGTTGCAATTAGAACAGCAGTTAATTATTTTACTCCAGATGGAATCTTGCAAGTCCTGAGTTCGACTTAGAGTAGGAAGATTCTCAATTTAAATAAAAGGTCTTGTCACAATTAATCAGAAGCAGAAATGATGAAACATATAAAAAGTTTCTTTATAAATATTAAAATTATTCTTGAAAAACAAACTGTGAACAGTCGTCTCTTTAGACTTTCAAAGTTCTGACTTGAGTGATAATTAATTGTGTTAAGTGTGTTAAGATTTTGAAATTGTGATTGAGGTTTTATTCTCCAGATACTTTTAGGGGCCCATATTAGGAGTGTTTATATGTGCATTGATTTAATGATATGTATATTTACGATTGCCTGTTCTCACATTTGGCTGAAGATGACGCTCACCAGCGTCGAAACTAGTTCCAAGTAAATGTTATAACATTTAGTTTAATATTAGTATTGAAAAGATGGATTTTTGATTTTACTTATGTATTATTCTCAGTTCAATATGGACTTAAAAATGAAATTCTTAAATTTAAAAGTTTAAATTCTGTCGCTCAGAAGGGTCAAATGGATATGGCTGTTGGATTTTGGCATGAAACTCTGTTGAAACAAAATATGTTATCTGCATTTTTAGGTCTAAGCTAATGCTGAGGACTTTCTGATGATGGTTTTTTTTGCAAAACTTGAAAGACACTGGTTTGGTTGCAAAAAAGATGCTGCAGGTATCAATGGAATGTAAACTCGAAGTTTTTGAAAGATCTAAAGAAGTACTTAGGTAATTCACCTTCATATCTGGAGCTGTTGGATTTTGGTACCTGCTCCTTTCATACTATTCATGGTGCATACAAAACGGCACACAACAAATCTGAATGGAACATTCACAGATTTTTGCGCTCTCTGTATTACATACTTCTTTCCAAGTAGACGCGCAGTAAATGCATGACAGGATCATATCTCTTCCCTCTGAAGTTCTGCTCTATCAGATGGGTCAAAAACTCAAAAGTTATTGAAAGAGCTGTGGAAATGCTGCCACATAATTAAAAAGTATGTTGATGCTTTCGAGGGAAACCACCTGCATCAGAAAACTTTGGAATTATAAAAAGTTTTGTAGGAAATTATCTGCTCCCAGCACAGTTGCGATTCATGGGTTCTGTTTCCCTGGAATGGAATAGTATCACTAAGTATCAGAGTAATGATCTTCTTTTGCCCATAAGCCCTTCCATGCTGTTGACATTGGATTTTCAGCCTTAGCAGCTTTAAAAGGTAAGGGAATAAAAGATATGAAAGTTCTTCATTTCTTTGGAAACTGCAGAAAATTTCTGGTTGATATTTGTATGAAGATTTTTGTCAAAAGCCCTCTTGCTTTCAAGTGTGTTAGAGATGCCAGCTGCTTCAATCCTGCAATTATGACCAATTCGTCTGTTAGGACCTGCAGCGTAACTGCTGCATTAGAAGTTCTTGTTGAGACAAAACAGTTATCTCCTATGGAAGCTGATATTGCAAAATGAGACTACTTAGATTTCTCATCAAAGAAGAAGTAGTGAAGTATCTCAAGAAGTTGAATCCCAAAACTGATCGATTGGACAGTTTTCTTAGAACCGCCTATTTTAACACAATGTTTCAAAAGAACTGATCTACTTGACACAAAAAGTGCTTGTTTTGTTTCACGGCAGCACTACTGTAGAAGGAGGTTTTTCAGTAAGCAAAGAATGCCTAGTAGAGAATCTTCATGAAAATAGCTTGATTGCACAGCGTCTGGTGTATGATGCAGTATCTGCAGCTGGTGGAGTATTAGCTGTCAGTATTTTGAAAATGATCCCGGCAGCCAAAAATGTGATACAAATGTATCAACAATGAGAAATAAAGCCTTAGAAAAGTATAAAAAGAGTACAGATAACATTACAGCCAAAAGAAAGTTAGTTGCAGAAGAAATAAAACATATAGAATTGAAGAAACGATGTATAATGCAGAGTGTTAAGGAAGAGACTCAACTGGAGAAAGAGGTGAAAAGACTGAAAAAATTAGTCGTAAGTGTGTGTTTGTTTATCTTTTGAGTATAAGCTGTAGTCATTATGAATTGATAATTAAATACATATGATAATAATTCACAAATGTTATAAAATGCATAAACTATATAGCAAAGCACACAACTTTTTGTACATTACATATATTACAAAGCATAAAAACTACTGTATATATATATATAAAAGTGATTGATTTAATATATATGTCTTTCTTGTGACTTTTGTGACAAGTTAGTTTTTATTTAGAATAAGCCTGGTACAGAATCTATTCAAGAACAGCTTACTTTCGCAGTGTATGTTATGTTATACTCTTTCTGTGGCTGTGTTATTGGGTGTAAGTGTTAATGAAGTGATCCAAACAGCTAAAAGTGCATTGTCATTTATAAGCAGTGATGTTAGAAATAAGACCTTTCAAGTATATTCTCTGTGTGTGTTTGTGTGTGTGTAAAACAGCATTGTAAATTGAAAACGAACAGTTATATAGTATAAAGCTATAAATACGATTTTTTCATTTATATAAAACTGGCAATTTGTCAACTTTTTGGCTTGTAATTATTTTAATAGTCTTACAAACAATTTTGTATTCATTGGATTGTAATTTTTTTTCCAAAGCAAGAGTTGTATAAATTTAAAAGCAATAGGTGGAGTGGGGGGCTGTGATGGGAGTAGGGAGGCCTTGTAACAAATGTTAAGATTGTTTGTAGTAAAAAATCAAGGCTAAATGAATTTACTAAAAACAAAATATGCATTTGTTAGCAAAAAATTACAAACCTGAAATCATCAAGTGTGTAATTCTTCCTGAAGAACTTAAAAAAAAATTCATAGCATTAGGTACTGGAATGTTGTTTATAGTTATACTGAATATACTGGAAATATACTGGAATTTTGAAAATGGAACTCGGTAGACACCCTGGTATAATATACCTAATGGCTCTAGCTGATCAGACCGACATCATCACAGGAGAATCTTCACTTACTAGTACTGTAGTTCTGATTCATCACATGTAATCAAGGTCATGATGTCAGCATTAAGTCATTATTAAAAGCTCTATAAGATGAAGAGAAAAGTAAATATGTCTTTTTTAAAAATTTGCCTTTCCTCTAAAGAATACATTTGTAATGGTTGATCAGAAACTAGCTTAGAAGTGTTATACACATTTTGCAGTGGTGTTAGCTTCCATTAACATCCCCTTATGCTTATTTCCTTTCTGTACCTCTATTCTCTCTTCCCTAGCATAGCATTGAAATAATTCATTAGCTCCTGAAATGTAGCAAAACTCGAAAGGATATGCTAATTCGAATGTACAGAAATTGAAAGGAATACCTTTTTGTTCTGTAGGCCACAGCCATATTCCAAGCTAAACAAAAACTTCAGTCCATTGCCAGAGCAAATAAGCGCCCTGTTACATCTGAAGACTTGATCAAGTTTGCTCATCGGATCAGTGCATCTAATGCTGTTTGTGCACCTCTGACATGGCAGCAAGGAGATCCTCGACGACCTTATCCTACAGGTGGGTTTGTGAACATCTTCATTGCTATGATATCAGAGCTGCTTTATTATGTGTTTTCCATATTTAAAAGAAAGAGAAAAATATCCTTGGATGAAAGCAGGCTTACGAGATCACTCTGTCTGTGTTCTTGAAAGTACACATTCCTGCTTTCCTTGAAATTGTAGGAAGTTGCTTCAAGTTCATAAAACCTTATTTATTGGAAGTAATACTCCATAGTTTTACAATTCATATTACAGTTGAAGTCCGTTACAGCAAGTATGGCATTTAACGAGAACCCCGTTATCACCAATTTTTTTTTTAAATGTCCCTCGAAAATTCCTTTATTAAACTGTGTAATATCCTTCTGTTTCAACAAGAACTTTTCACAGATTCATTGTTTCTGTGAGTGGAAGTGATTTAGCGTGAGTTACCTATTTTCTCTCTCTCTCTTTCTGTTCATTTTCCTTTACGCATTGGCACAGGAAAATGAACACAACAAACATTGTTCTGTTGGAGTACATATCCACGTGTGGCTGAAAGGCGTGACTAAGTCTTAAGGAGGATAATGGATTGGAAGAGCATTGTGGGATACGAGGTATTGCTTGTGCACCGTCGATATAAAAATCTAAGGCTTCAGTCATTACGCTTATTTCTATTCTAAGAGGCTGATTTTAACAATATTATTATCTCATTCAAACTGATGGAAAAAAGACATTTCTGTGAACCACTGTATGCGAGAGATCACACTGAGTAGTTACCCAAACAACAGGAGCAGATGAGGAAGGAATAGGAAAAGAACCAGACATTACATTGGGACAGGTGGTCTGGGCAGTTAAAAAAGTAAGGATTGGGAAAGCTATGGGGATAGATAAAGTTTCAGTAGAAATGGTCAAGACTGCAGGTCCTGTGAGAATACAGTGGATGTACAGATTACTGTAGAGTATATGGAGAAACACATTTCTGAAGACTGGCAAAAGGGAGTTACAGTACCAATATACAGTGGACTGTTTTTAATTCAAACTCCAAGGGAAATCAGAAAAAGAATCAAATTATCCAAAATTTGAATTAACCAAAAAGTTAATAATTCATTGTAATGAATAATGACTACAGTATTATGCATTCTACCGTACCTTAACAATCTTAAATGAAACTGAGGATTTTATCTATCATGTAAAATTTAACAAGCCCAAACATCACTAAATTTTTTTAAGTGAGCAATGAAATTAGTGTACTGTCATATGTACTAAATTGTGTGTGAATACTGTAAATGCAGTTGTTCAATTTGTTCAAAACTTTCGTTTTCTTGGACGATGTTCACACTGCATCTTATTTGTTTGTTATTTTTCAAAATCTGGTACTACGTGAAAGTGTATGTTTAATTTCATTCTGAAAAAATCATAGTATCACTCCAGAGGCGTCTGTCGCAGAGTTTGTTTTCTTCATCAAACGGCGTCACCTAACCTAACCGTATATGTATCATGAAAACATTTTTCAAGCCATGTAGAGAAACAATAACCTCCTTGCTGAAAATTTACATGGGAATAGCCTTGTGTATGATGCTAAAGGGTTAAGTGTCACCTATTCAATACATTATAAATTTTTAAACACTTAGGAATTTATTATTAAATCCATTTGAGACATGTTTCGCCCTTCATTAAGGGCATCATCAGTCATAGTATCTCCTCAAGACATAAATCGGGTACCTGATTAGTAATTAAATTGTAAACATTAAGATACATTACAATGGGAAAGTTACAGTTAAACAATATTTAAAGACACAGTAGTCGACACCAATGCGTAAAATCGCTGGGTATTTTAGCAGAGTCCAGCAGTGGTGGTCCGAAGAATAATTGACGCTGCTCATTAGAGAATTATATGAAATTATAAAGTTTATACAAATATTTTCATTTAAACAGTTAGGGGAGATAGGGTGGGAATAGCCTTTCCGAAATTTAACAAGACTCAAGAAAATATAACCTATCCTCTGAAATCAGTGACCTAATCTGCCATATCTTGAGGTGTGTCACATTCTTGCTTAATTTCAGCATCATCATCATCATCATCATCATCATCCTAAACCATCTCCAGTTTCCCGGGTGTGGTATATGAGCCTCCTCCATCTCATCCTGTCCTTGTACCATTCTTCCTCCACCAACTTGTCCCAATCATGACCTCTCAGCAGTACATCGCTCTTAACTAAATCTATCCATTTCCTTCGTGGCCTTTCCACTGGTCGTCTTCCTTCTACCTTTCCGTCAAATTCCTTCCTTGCAATTCTGTTTATTGGCATCCTCTTCATGTGACCAAACCACTTCAGTTTTGATATCTGAATCTTATTGAGGAGAGAATCATCTATTCCTACTTCTTCTCTAATTTTCTCATTCCTAATCTTGTCTTTCCTGGTTTTCTGGATCATAGCGCGTAGGAATTTCATTTCAGCTGCCTGAAGTTTGGAATTATCTCTATTGGTCAGTGTTATGGTTTCGAGACTGTACGTAAGAATTGGTGTATAATAGGACTTGTACAATGTCATTTTTGTTTTCATGGGTATTTGCTCATCCCACAGCAGGTGTCTTACCTGGTGGTAAAATTGTGTTGCCTTATTAATTCGATTGTTCACCTCATGTTTTGCTAGGTTGTCATTTGATATAATGCTACCTAAGTATTTGAAAACCGGCACGCTGTCCAGTTGAGCTTCATTTAACATGACTGTTGGTTCTGCTCCTTCCCCATACACTTTCATCACCACCGTCTTGGTCTTGCTGATGTTTAAACCATATTTCTTAAACTCCTCATTCCAGCTTTGTATTCTCTCTCCCAATTCCTCTTCTGAGTCACTCCAGATTGCAACATCATCTGCAAATGTGAAGGCTTTGATATCTCCATGTTCTTTCCTTTTAATTGATTTCATTACTACATCCATTACAATAATAAATAGAAGTGGTGAAAATGAGCTGCCCTGCTGCAATCCTCTCTTTGTTTCAAACCAGTCCAACAAACCACATCCTACTTGAACACAGCTTCTGTTCCCACTATACAACATTTTCACTTTGTCTACGAGGCTGTCTCGCACTTGAAGTTCTTTCATGCATTGCCAAATTCTTTCCCTTGGTACACTATCGTATGCTTTCTCAATGTCCAGAAATATTAGAAATAAAGGCTTGTTCTTCTCCCAGTATTTTTCCATTAGCATCCTAATTGCAAATATAAGGTCTGTAGTTGACCTTCCTTGTCTGAAACCATACTCCTCTTCTTCCAAAATTGGTTCAACAATATCTCTGATTCTGGTTTCTATTATTTTTTCCAATATTTTCATAACATGAGACAGTAGTGTGATACCACGGTAATTAGTACATTTTCGTCGGCTTCCTTTCTTGAACAGAGGTACAATGATGCCCATCTTCCAGTCCTCAGGAATAGTATTTTCCTCCCATATCTTGTTGAGCAGTGTGTAGAGCCATTGGATTCCTGGAATTCCTGCTGCTTTCAGCATATCTGCACTTAGTTCATTTATGCCCACTGCTTTTCCTTTCTTCATGCTCTTGAGCGCATTTTCAACCTCAAGCCATGTAATTGGTGGTTCAGTTGTGGTTCTTCGACTTGGTTCTCCTCTATCAGTTGTTATGTTTTCTGTATCTCCATTCAGCAGCTTTTCGAAATAGATCTTGAGTTCTTGTTTAATTTCTCCCTCTTCTGCCAGAGTTCCATCATCACGTTCTATTGCTTGTATGGTCTCTTGATCCCTTCGCTTGTTTTTCACTACTCTGTATAGCAATTTCATATTTCCTCTACTGTCCTCTTGCAGTTTGTCTGCAAACTCATTCCATTTCTTCTCTTTTTCTTCCCTTACAATGTTCTTTACAGCAAGTTTCTTGTTCCTGTATACTCCTTGAAGTCTTTGTATTTCTTGTTCTTTTCGTTCTTGTACCTGTTTTTGTTTTTCCTTGTCCAGTGCCTTCTTTATTTGGTTTCTTTCTTTCACTGCTATTTTCACTCTATCATTCCACCATGGTGTCTACTTTTTTCTTTTGATAGAACTTGTAACTCCACATCGGTTTTTGGCTTCTCCCACAAAGGTGTCTTTGAAGGCCTTCCATTCTTCATTAACGCTGGTTACTTCACACTTCGGCAAACTCTGTTGAATCCTTAGTTTGTATTCTTCCTTTATTTGGACTTCTTGCAACTTCCAAGTTTTAACCCTTGGTTTTTTCGTAATAAGTTTCTGCGTTTCTTTTGCCTTATGTTTGAAGTCTACTACCAACAATCTGTGGTCACTGTCCATGCTTTCACTAGGGATGACCCTTACATCTGTGATGTACCTGCCACCATCTTTATTTGTGATTACGTAGTCAATCAATGTTCTATACTGGCCATCCCAACTGTACCTTGTTATTCTGTGACTGTCTCTTTTTTTGAAGAATGTATTTTTGATTATAAGATCATTTCTTCTGCACAGATCTAATAGTTGTTCTCCTTCTGGGTTCCTTTGTCCAAATCCATGTGGACCAATGATGTTCTTGTACCCAAGTCTGTCTACCCCAACTTGCGCATTTAGATCTCCAATAATAATAATAACATTAACTGTATCTTCCAGGTCTTGCCAAAATTTCTCTTTGTCTTCCTCACTGCAGCCTGTCTGTGGGGCATACACTTGTATGATGGTGTACTTAGTGTTCTCCAGTTTCATGAACATTTTAATGATTCTATCACCTTTGCAGATAACTTCAGCTGTAGTATCAGTCCTTTCATTAATTAAGAATCCAACACCATTTTTCGCTACCTTCTCCTGTCCACTCCAGTATAATTTATAACCTCCACGAAGTGTCTTACTTCCAATTCCTTTCCATTTGGTCTCACTTAATCCCAATATTGATATTTTTCTTCTATCCATCATGTCTAGGAGTTCTTCTAACTTTCCAGTTAATGATAGAATGTTCATAGTTCCAATTTGGTATTTGGGTCTCTTTTTTATTTGGGGTTTCCTTTCAGAACATTGTATATCATCAGCCTTACGGTCATCATACTTTACAATTGTCTCAGAGGACGTGTCAGTCCGGTCTATAATATTCTTTCCGAGGCTCTTTTTCTTATTGAAAGCAACTGTACTCAATACTCTCCTGCTGACTTGCTAGGCCTAACGCATAAGAGGATTTTCTTTCAGGGTTTACTCCCTTAGCCTTTGAGGATGCCTTCCTCGTCCTACAAGGCAGTAGGTTCCATCTGTACACCCCAGAAGGATGGGTTGCCTCTTCCGTCATCTACACCGTACCGAAGTCCATCTTCTCCGCCGTATATGCCGTTGAGGTCTTCACCCTTAACCCAGGGCAAGGGCCCTCCATATTTATGACTCCTGGAGAGAGGGTGTCCCAGTATTTTAAAACCCCCAGGAATTGGGCTACCTGTTGGTCCGCGGGTTGTATTGGTTATTTCAACCAGCCCTACATACTGTAGGGGCCCCCTATCCGCCACCTGGGAACGCGCTCTGTAGGGGTCAGGTTCCCCTGGTTACTTATTAGAAGTTAACCCTACCCACAAGGAGTAAGGTTATTTGCAGAGAATTTCAGCATATAACATTAAAATTGAGTGATCGTTTACTTCAGATTTCATTTCTAAAGAGTTAACTGCTATCGGTCACGTTATTTATGCATTTATTACGAAAATATGTTATCCTCTTCCATTTCGAATTTTCTTTAAAGAACAGCAGTCGACGGGTATTACTAATCAACTCCGATGCCGCCTTTGAATGCCGACGAGAGAGCTTGGAAGTGTACATAGCGAGAAAACGATACCGAAGATGTTCGATCGCATTTTGTGGCAAACGTTTCATTTTTCTTATTCAAACAGCATCACGTAACCTAACTTAACTGTACTATTGTATGATGGAAACATATTTCAAGCGCAGCAGAGAAATGATAACCGTCTCTTTATAAATTTATGTGGGAATAGCCTTTCCAAAATTTAACCAGACTCGAAGTATAAGCTAACCTCTGTAAACAGTGATGCACTCTTCCATTTCTTGAGGTGTATCACGTACTTAATTTCGGTGTATAGTATTAAAATTAAGCAATCGTTTACTTAGCCTTTATTTCTAATGAGCTGACAAATGCTGATATAGATCTTGATTCCTGTAGAGAACCTGAAATATTTGTCCTGAATTTAAAATTTACTCATTCGGTAAAAATATTTCAGGTTCCCTATGGGAATCAAGGTCTATATCATCTGATGGCCAAGCAGCCGTCAATTTTTGGTAATGAGACAGTCTCTCATAGTGCATTGGCACTGCCGGTGGCTCCAAGTAGCCTACGCAGTGGCCTCCATTGTATGCACTAACCATGCGTCTTGATGGGTGTGCTAAGTACCAACTGATGAGCCCAACTTAGTACACGGGGACAAAACGCTGGCGACCAGGAATGAGTTATCTGGAAAATTTATAATGTCCAATAATGGACCATTTATATTGGTATTGACAAATGCTATCGACCACGTTTTGTATTTATTACGAAAACATGTTTTCTTTCATTTAGAATTTTCTTTACGCAACAGCAGTCGACAGGTATTACTATTCGACATCGCCTTCGAATGTCGACAAGAGAGCTCTCTAGTGGAAATAGCGAGGAAACGATACCGAAGATGATTGATCGCATGCAACATAATCGCTGGGGTGCATAAATATTGGTAACAGAAAAATCTCACATGCTTAATTGCTCGTAATAACTGATGTGTCAGTGATAGGGCTTTTGCTGTAACCGAAGGATAATACACAGTTTATTATGGGAATTTTGAAGGGACAGGCAAAAACTGTTGTCCCATGCGGTTCTCGTTATATGCCGTACTCGTTATAGCAGACTTCTGCTGTATTTGAAGGCTTCAATTCGTGGAGCTGTTGCAATAGTAACTTGCGATAAAATTTTGACGTGAATTATCCAAATTTAAGCTTCGAAAATTCAAATTAAGATTACTTTTTGTATTGATTGGAGCAGTAATTTCAAGGGGAATAAACTTTTATTCAAATTATCCTCTTTACAAGAATGGATATAAGATGATGTGTAGTAACTACCGAGGAATCACCATCATCTTGCACATTGTCAAAATAATGCGAGGGATATTGGAAACAAGAATGAGAGAGGAGGAGAAAAGACTGTTACAAGAGTAACAGCAGTTTGGATTCAGAAGTGGACAAAAGCAAAGGTTAAGGGAAAGGAGACACAGTGGTGGACAGACAAAATAAAAACAAGAAATAAAAGAAAGGAACAAGGTGAAGAAAGAAATGGATAAGGAAAAGCAAAAAACGTATCAGAGGGATGAGAATAAGATAGAAAGTTTACATGTGGAATACAAAGGATTGAAACTACAAGTAAAGAGAAATATCAAGGAAGAAAAGGAGAAATGTTGGGGGAGAGTTTACCAACAAAATTGAGCATGATAGTCGAGGAAATCAGAAACTATTATACAGAGTAATAAAATCGAAAAGAATAAATCAAGAAAAAATCAAGGCATTAGAGAGGGAAGATGGATCCATAGTCCATGACGAAGAGGGTCTTCAGTAGGTGATGGCAATTTTGAAAAACTTTATAATGAGGATGACTGCTCGGAGGAAGGAGATAAGAAAATGGAAATAGATGGAGAAAAAGATGAGAACCCGATAACGTGGTTGGAACTTGAAAGGGCAGTGAAAGCAATGACCAAAGGTAAAGTAAGTGGGAAAGACTAATTCAATGCTGATATGATTAAGGCAGCAGGAAGCATTGGACAACAGTGGCTATACAGAGCCCTCAATGCTATATGGAACGATGAAAGGATACCTGAAGATTGGCAACAAGGAAGCATTGAACCACTGTTCAAAAAAGGAAATAGGAAGAAATGTGAAAATTACAGAGGTATAACCCTATTATCACATGGGCTAAAAATAATGGAGAATGTCATAGACAAAAGACTGAGGGATGTAATAGAAACACAGTTAGTGGAAGAACAATATGGCTTTAGACCGAACAGATCAACAGTAGACTTGATATTTACAGTGCGAACGATAATGGAAAAACATCTGGAAAGGAACAAGGAAATCATATTTGTATTTTTGGATTTGGAAAACGCTTATGATGCAGTTAAGAGAAAACATGCATGGGAATGCGTACTGAAAAGGAATGTACCAAAATCATTAATTAACAAGATAAAAATGTATCATGAGAGTAAAAGCAGTGTACAAGTGGGAAGTGGTGACTGAAACATTTTATACAGAAAAAGGTCTCAAGCAAGGAAGTGCACTGTCGCCATTATTATTATATTGATGGATGAAAGCATAAAACATGTAAAACAGAGTATCAGTAGTGATGCTGTGAATGTTTTGGTATTTGCTGCTGATGTGGTGATGTGGGGAAAGAGAGAAAAGGAAGTACAAAGGAGACTGGACATTTGGAATGAAAATCTGAAGGAGTTGGGAATGGTAATAAGTAAAAAAGAAAACTGTAGTCATGCACTGTGGAAAAGAGAAAAAGAGAAGCCTAGTGAACATAGATGGAGAATTGTTAGAGGATGTAGAACAGTTTACATGTCTGGGTAGAATTGTTAATGGAAGTAATGAAATCAACCCTGAAATTAATAACAGACTAAGTAAAGGTACAACATTTTATCAAGTCAGAGAACTTTTATGGGACGACAAAAGTACCCAAGAGAACGAAATTAACATTATGTAAACAGTATTTCATACCAGTTGTAACATATGGACTGGAAACGCTGGTAACTAATAAGAGACAAGATAGTAAGATCCAAGCAGTAGAAATTAAATTTTTAAGAACATCGGTTAAAAAGACAAGAAGAGACACAATTAATCCTTTATAGGGCAAAAGACTGGGGATATTAAAGAAATATATTTTATTGTTAATTTGTACATGAAATATATGTATGACTGGGGATGTACAACTAGTTTATGGATTTACACCTTATTTCATAAAATATGGGGTGGGAAATTATTATCCCACTGACCGTTCCAGATAGTTAATGTTTGTGTGTGGGCAATGGGATAATTTCCCACTTAAAATATTTATGATAATGCGCTCATTGCATATTAAATACTTTATTGACATCAATATAATACAATAACATGACATACTACTTGGCCTATGGAATAAAAAATGATAATTAAATCTCTCAAACCTAATTTACTTTGGTTGTAGAAAAATTTGAAAACACTGTCTTTGATTTGTTAAATGGTTCAAAGCATGATTTACATAATTCAACATTACATTTAATGTTACTGTGTTTCTCTTTCTGCTCGATACTACACTGTGCAAAGCGACTATATGTTTTTATTAGCTCAGGTAAATGGCTGCCGATATCTGATAATCTCACCGTATTTTCGATTGTTGCTTGTCCATCAGACCTGTTTCTCTTCCTTTCATGCCCATTCGCTGGAGAATAGCCAGGGCGTTTCTTGCTTGAAAATGACTGTATCAGTTCATTTACTAGTTGTGACCTAAACTTCAGCTGTGGTGTACCATTTGTCTTCTCTTTCATTTCCGCTTTGTACACTATATATGAATTGACAATCATACTGTCCAGGAAGTAATACAAATCTTGAGCCACCACCTTCTTGACTTCTTGACCTGGCAATAAAAGATAACATGAACCTATAAAACACTATGTATAGGAATTCCAAACATAATAGGTTGTGTGGGTTGACCATTGGTTTTCCTTACCAGAGTACTGGGCATGGTTTTCCACATCCGAGTCTCTGCCTTCCTCCAAGTCCACAGCTTGTTCTTCCGATATTTCATCCAGCCAGACTTCAATCTTTGCTTCCGCATTCATAGTGATAGTATGAGCCTACAATTAGTTCCGATATAATACTGTATTAAAATTCTTCTTCTTCTGATTATTATTATTATTATTATTATTATTATTATTATTATTATTATTATTATTATTATTATTACCAAGCTACTATTAGAGGAAACATATTTTACCTAAGTTTATGATTTGAAACTACTTATTAGAAAACTAAGTAGTACAAATACAGTTGAACCAAAATTAGGCCTAAATTTTACATAAAACCCAAGTACTGACTAAGTGCAAATGACTATAACATCTTTGTCGTCATAAGGGGAAAGTTAAAACAGTTTTAGAATAATGAATTGTAGTAAGTTTGAAAAATATGTAAATACGTTTGCTATTATTGCTATTCTGAATGACGCAACGGATGGATTATTATTATATTCTTGGCACAAATAAATTTCTTCCTTGAATAAAACATGATAAACTGCATCTCTGAAGTATAATTTAACCTTTAGAAATCTTCTGTCTTGAGTATCCCACACCTTCTTCCTACAAACACCGTTTCACTGCAGCTGAACACAAAGTGACTGCCACTGTACGCGCACTAGGAACCACTGGGATATAACTTCCCACCTAGTGATCTAGGTCGCAGTAGCGATCAGGTTGTTAATTTTGAAATGAAACTGTGCAGTCCTCTTACACTAGCAAGTGGAACTGCATGCTCTGAAACAGCTGGGAAGATAATCTCCCTAAAACCATTATCTATATACGAGGTGGGAAGATAATATCCCAAAGACCTATAAAGAGTTAAAAATATTAAAATTAGAGAAGAGCTAGATATAGAACTGTTAGTACAGAACATACAGAAAGCAAGACTGAGATGGTTTGGACATGTAAAAAGAATGGGAAAGGAACGGGTAGCAAGAAGGGAATTGGGAAGAGAAATTAAGGGAAAGATACCGGTTGGAAGACTGAGAAGAAGCTGGATTGGATTTGGCGGAAGTAATGGAACAGGAAAAGTGGAAGGACAGAAAGGAGTGGAGGAGGCTTGTTAACCACACCTGGGCGACATTGATGATGATGATCATCATCAAGAGTGGAACCCATTTCATTCTGAAACAGAGGGGAAAAAATTAGGAGTATGGACTGGATATGGTGATAACTTTAAATGACTTTGCAAAAGCTTGACATGCAGAAATTTATGAAAGGAATTAATGACAGTGGTAAAAGCATCACATTGTAATTGTTGCATCTGTATGAAGATAGAAGTGGGTGAAACAATGATTTGGAATTGAAAGTGGACTAAAACAAGGAAGCACCTTTACTCGTGATAACGGTGATGGATGACGCCACGAAGGCACCAAGAGAAGTTTACAGAGATGCAAAAATGAATGTATTGTTTTTCATGATTATGCGATGTGGGGGAAGGATGGGAGCTGAATATAATGAATGGAAAGATTGAACAATGGGATTTAAATATAATTGTGGAGAAGAGCAAGAAAATGTTGATGAGTAGAGGAAGGGAAGAAGGAAAAAGAACTGTTAAAATTGGAGACTTACATGCCTTTAGTAGTTCATGGCCTCTGTGAATCTTATCAGCTTGAGATGGGGAGACTATGAACGAGTGATTCATAATGAAGGAATCATTGCACTGAATGATTGAATCATGATTCAGTGTATGAAATGATTCGACTCCTTTGTGAATAGAGAGATGGCAACCGCAACTCGTTCTTTGCTCCTCCTCCTTTGATTCGTTCTGATTCATATCGCCACATCGAATGTCCACCATTTTGGAATCAGTGACAACTTGTGAAGAACAACTGTGTTATTTTTTATTTAACCTAAACTAAAAGTCCGGTTCACAATTCAACTACACCTAAACTAACCTTACAGGAAGAAATATTAAAAAAAAAAAAAAAAAATGAGAAGTTATCACTTTGTTTCAAGTTCCACACTTCACGGAACTGTAATATACACTCAACTTCCAGCTCGTTGTGAAATGTTAGGTTAAGTTTACTTCAAGATTCCCCATTCTCATTCTCGTGAACTACTGTGAACTAACCTGTGGAACATGGAAGCCTCCCTGTTCTCGTTCTCAGTCCTTGGTAAGAATCGATACAAGTGATGATTTTTATCTTACCTTGTCATATCATGAAGTGTAAGTAGCTAACCACAATTTTTTTGTAAAGTGTAGGTTATACAGTTCCCTTAAGGTACAGTATTTATAGGATTTTCTTTATCATGATAACCAAGGGAGCAAATAAAGCAAGGCATTAATCCTCCAACTGATAAATTCCTGTGAATGTGATATGTACACCAGTTACTATTTGACACAAACTCATTTATTCCTTAAGCATTTTCGTAAATTCTTCCATGCTTCCCCCTTTTGCGGTCGCCTTTCTGGTTTCTGTGGTTATTCTGAGAATATTAAGCGGCAATCATACTAAAGAAAAAAGTCGCCGAGCGAGTGGCTGTGCAGTTTGTTTCACGTGGCTGTCAGCTCGCACTCAGGAGATAGTGAGTTTTAACTCCACTCTCGGCAGTCCTGCTTCTTCCTACTCTTAGCTCTTTCCTATCCCACCATCGCCATAAGACCTATCTGTATCGGTGCGACGTAAATAAAATTGTATTTTTTTAAAGACAGTCAGATGCTTTACTTCGATAACGCAATTACTTGTTGGCGGTAATGGATTATTTAATAACAGTGTTATTGGCTTTATGTCCCACTAAATACTTTTTCGGTTTTCAGAGACGCTGAGGTGCCGGAATTTTGTCCTACAGGCATTCTTTTCCGTGCCAGTAAATCTACCGACACGAGGCTGATGTGTTTTGGCACCTTCAAATACCATCGGACTGAGTCAGAATTGAACCTGCCACTATGGTGTCAGAAGGCCACCGCCTCTACTGTCTGACAAGGGAACTGTCCATACTGTCATATCGAAATTGATAATGAAATTTGGTGGAGAGGATGAGGGGTCCATAAGAAAGCATTGTACAAAAATTCAACTGCCATTTCGATCTGTAAGGTCCAGAAATCGATACAGAAATGTCTAATAGAATTGCACGCATTAGCATATAGCTTGACGTGGACATCCCTGGTGACCAGCTGAAGCGACCGGGTTACCTTAAGTTTTCTGTGTTAACAAGGTGACACATGTTCCTTTGAAAGAACGTTCATGAATCCGGCCAATGTTCTAGACTATGCTTTACATTATTTCTGTGAAAAGGGTTTCTCCTCTTCCCATGAAATAACTTCGGAAGAAAGGAAGGTGCGTTGACATGATCGAATTAATTGAAAACCATCCCATGGGTGCCAGCATGGTCTCGGAGTCGTGTCTGGAGAGAAATAGTGACAGTGAAAGTGATAGTGGAAGCAGCGGCACCTCCTCTGCATTATCTGAAAGAGAAGGTAGCACACCATTGCCAGGAACAAGATGTGTCACGGATCCGGTTTTGAGCCCCGAGTCTGATTCCCATCTATCCAATGAAGAAACACCGCGGTCATCTAGCAAATTTACTAGTTCAGGCTATGCCTCCAGTCCACAGAAGGAAGTAAAACGAACTGTAGATCTTGCGTCCAAGAGAAAAGCTGTAAATTTAAATTTATTTCCAACTTTTATTTTCTGAGTACAGTATTATTTAATATAATATGTGGAGTGTTAACTTTAAAGGATGGAATCATTTCCGTTTTCTCAAAAGATATTTTCAACCCAACCTTTGCTGCTAATCTTCCTAGTTCCTCTAATTGAAATTTTGCTTCTTCTATACTATTTGCTAATAGTGCCAGATTGTCAGCAAATGCAAGACAATTTAGTCAAATATATCTTCCAATCTTCACAGTCAGAGGACATACCTTACACCATTCATGCATAATTTTTCCCAGCACACAATTAAATGTCAATGGGGATAATCCATCTCCCTGTCGAAGACCAGTATGAATTTCAAATGGCTCCGGGATTTCATTTCTGAACCTAACTTTAGAGTTTGTGTTTCTCAGAGTGACCGCAATAAGGTTAACAAGTTTCTGATGTAGACCAAATTCAGTAAGGATATGTAGTAATGATTCACGATGGATAGTATAATAAGCCTTTTGAAAATAAACAAAAGTGATCACTAAATATTTGCTCCTAATGCGTTGATGTTTTGTGATCCATTTGAGACTGATAATTTGATCCGGACATCCTCGTCGTGGATGAAAACCACCCTGATATTCACCCAATTCACTATCAAGCTGGTCATGGATTCTGGAATAGAGGATCTTAGAGAAAATTTTATAGGTGATATCTAGCAAAGAAATTCCCCGATAGTTGCTAGGATTTGATACATCGCCTCTTTTTGTGGATTGGGGGTATAATTGCAACATTCCATTCTTCAGGCAATTTTTCTGTATTCCAAATGTCAATGAGATGCTCATGTAGATTCTGAATAGCCTGTATATTCTCATTCTTCGAGTTCCGCTACTAATTGATTTTCTCCTGCTGCTTTAAAATTTTTCAGTCAATCAATAGCTGTACTTACTTAATTGTAAATCGGTGGTATGACCTTCTCCAAAGGTGTTTTATTTCTGGGAAATAGATCAAATTTAAAATAATTTTCAGGTTCATCACTGTTTAGTAATGTTTCAAAGTATTCAGCCAAAATTATTGCATTGTCATAATCATTATGGGCCACCTTTCTGTTCTTATCTTTCATCAGGAGAGTAGGGGGAGTAAAATCTTTTTGGTATTGTTTAAATGTCCTATAGTAGTCTGTTTTGTTTTGATTGAAAGCTTCATCAATAGATTTTAATGTTTCCTTCTGATAATTTCTTTTAACTCTCCTGATTTCTTTAGCCATTAATCATCTAGCATTGATTAGTTCTTCTCTAGAGCTTTCTGTTTTTTGTTATTGATCATTCAACCAGCCTTTATGCCGGCGTAGTATTGCTGTATCACATTCATCATTCCACCAACCATGTTTGTTTTGTTTTTTAATGGGAGCAACTTCCTCTGCTATGGCTTTTACTTTTTGTTAATAGCGGTTCCCAAGCTATCACTTAAAAGTGTTGCGGATCTCTCAAAGAATGTACGATTATTAATGACTGAACAAGGATCATACAATCTTTTCTTATTAAGGTTATGCAGTTTATTTTTCCTTTCAGGAGTTAATTTAAATTTAATCTTGGAGATGTAATGATCAGAATCAACAATGACACAATGCAGAACCTTAACATTATAAATTTCTGTATGAAATTTACGATCCATGGCCACATGATCGATCTGGGATTCTCCCAATTTAACATTTGGAGTTTTCTCAAGTCATTAATGTATGCAGTGTTCTTTCAAAGCTTGTTGTTTCTAAAATTAGTCCATGGTTAATACAAAATTCAATTAACCGTTCGCCATTCTTGTTTGTTAATTTATGTGCTGGCTATCGTCCCACCACAACACTAAATTTTCTCTCACATCCAATCTTTGCATTAAAATTTGCAAGATTAATTTTAATGTTAGTATCAGGTATATTCCTTACTAATTGGTCAAGTTCATCCCATAATTGATCTGTTCCCTCTTTGTCAGTTCTGTTCTTTTCATTTGTTGGAGCATGAACATTTATCAATGTATAGATCTTGTTTACCACTTTCATTGTTAATAATGCTACTCTTACTGAATTTTAGAAAAAATCAATACTGGAGTCTAGAATTGTATTGTGTACCAAGAAACCAACTCGAAATTCAGGAACATTATTTATGACTCCTTCACATGGAGGTCCTTTATAGAGACGATACCCTCCTGATTCATTTGCGTTCTGATCAGTATTACGTAATTCTTGAAGAGCTGTGATCACAATTTTATGTTGATTCAAAATATCTGTTAGATGTTTCAACTTACCAACCTTCATCAATGAATTGATATTTAATGTTACCAAATACAAAAACTTTCCTGGTTTATTGAACTTAAGTACATTCTTAGTTTGATTAATCTGCACGATTGATCATTATGTCTCTGGGTGCTGCGACTCGCCACAATCTCCTGACACCCCACCGTATCAGAATTGTGTCTTTGTTTGGCAGATTATATAGCTGTCCAAACCGGTGGATTCTGTCAGTAGAAGACTTCCCATATTAGGTTGATTGATCAGTGTTCAAGAGTCTGACCCTGGTCAGGGATTGCAATTTCAGATGTGATCTGGAAATATTATATGATGTAAAATGAGATTGTGAAATGTGTTTGCCTCAAGATGTTCTCTGGCTGTTATTTTATGGCATTGAGCCAACTTCGAGTTACAATTCTAAATGTTATTTACAAAGGTAAGATGAGAGATGAAAGATGATTTTATGAAATTGTGGAGAGATTTGCTGACATTTGTAGATATCAAAAAGGCTTATTATGTTCTACCAAGGCAGTTGGTTTGGGATGCGTTGAGGAAGAACCAAGCAGGCAGAGCAAAAGTATAAATGATTGTACAAAAAGAATGTTTTAGTGGTATAAAAATCGAGATAAGAGGAATAAAATGATCTGATGTGGAAACAGGACTTTGGACTTTGGCATTGAAACATACTGTCCTCCATGTTCTTCATCACAGTCATAAATGAAATACACAGGAGTGTAACACAGAAATTGGGAAGAAACATAGCAAAGGTTCTAGTTATAACTGATTTTTTGTAAAAGTTGGAAAAAAAAAAAGAGGAAAAAATGCATTCAAATCAGTATGAAATGACAATAAGTTCAAAACATGTTCTCACAGATTCCCATACTACAGCGTACTCTTAAGTTATTTTTGTAATTCTGATAGTACTTTAATGCACATGTTTAATTTCTGTGGCAAATGTTTTCAGTATTCTTACTCAAACAGCATCACCTAACCTAACAGTATATGTATCATGAAAATATACAAAGCTCCAGTAGGTTAATAACATTTTCACTATAAATTTACATGGGATCAGCCTTTCTTAAATTGAAGCAGATGCGAGAGTATATAAACTAAGCTCTGAAATCAGTGATGCACACTGCCATTTCTTGAAAAGTACTACATTCTTACATAATTTCAGTACCTAGTATTAAAATTAAATGAATCATTTACTTCAGCCTTTATTTCTTAACTACTGTCAGCTATGTTATTTAGGCATTTATCATGAAAACATGTTCTTCCCTTTCATGTCAAAATTGCATGTTTGTTTTTACACCAGTTGACACACCGGGCGAGTTGGCCGTGCGCGTAGAGGCGCGCGGCTGTGAGCTTGCATCCGGGAGATAGCAGGTTCGAATCCCACTATCGGCAGCTCTGAAGATGGTTTTCAATGGTTTCCCATTTTCACACCAGGCAAATGCTGGGGCTGTACCTTAATTAAGGCCACGGCCGCTTCCTTCCAACTCCTAGGCCTTTCCTATCCCATCGTCGCCATAAGACCTCTCTGTGTCGGTGCGACGTAAAGCCCCTAGCAAAAAAACACCAGTTGACAGGTATTACTAATAGACTTCAGCATTACTTTCAAATGAAAGCTGTAAGTTCCATGAAATAATTATGAAATTGTAGCGTAAAATGAATGATGCACAGGGGCGTCATACATTTTAAATATGGGCCTGCCCTCTACTATCATCTTTACCTGTACAATAAATTGAAATGGTAGGATTTTAGTTCTACCACCAATGCAGTGGGTAGGTTATTATAATTATTTACAAAAGATAGAAGGGGATCATGGAAGCAAGATTTTCAAATGCTGGGCAACGAGAGGTATACCGTGGATGGTACAAAGGGAAGATAAGAATAGCAATGCACAAACAGTCAAGAAAACACAAGGACATTAGGGGATGAACAAGAATTGGCAACTTCAGATGAACAAAATAGATGTATTGAAACACAAGACACAACAAGTTAGGAATAGTACAGCACCAAAATATAGAAAGATTAGAACACTTTTCACAACAAATCATGAAGGAAATATTATAAAGATCGGTGATAGCGACAATTTGGATTTCATCTGAATAACAGTTACATTCATTAAACAGTACAGATGTTCCCAACCAACGGTACAAAATGAAAAAAGCTTTAGCGAGGATAGGAAAAACTATAGAATAGGAGAAAAAAAACAGATGCATTTAACCCAACAGGATGAACATAAAGTTCAAGATAAGACTACTACACAGTACAAGAATGTAAACAAATTTTGAAGTACCAGAAGTTTTCGAGAGTATTGATACATAGAAAGTTTATTTTTCACATAAATTTGAACAACATTCCAAACAAAGGAATTAGACAATCAGCTGCTCCCTTATGGATACATAATAGAGTAAGACGACTCAAGAACAATGTCATGCAGAGTTTGCGATATCTCATGGTCAAAGAATAAACTCCCATACTGGTGTGAAAATTTACATCAGCGTAACACAAAGTTTTTGCCCTCCCTTTCCAACTGCTGAAGAATGCCTCAACATAGCAGGCAAAGAGAGCTGCTTATATAGGCCGGTTGGAGAGGGGAGGTACATGGAAAGTCATACATAACACACAGCATTAGAAATGCCGAGAACATCCATGAAGAGTGCAGGGTTGTAGAATCTAGAGTCAATGACGTCATCCAAGTTTGATGTAGGTAATCGGCTGACAGTAGTCCCGTAGCTGTGGCAGTGTGCAGATGTCAAATACTGAGAAGAAAGCAGCGGAAAACGAATGTGGTGGAGGTGAGTTGACACTGTTGCAAGATAAACCCATAGATTGTGATAGTCTCAGTCTAATACCGTATTTCACTGCATAATTGTCATACTTTTTATACACTATTTTTCAAAAAAATAGTAGGTTGCGACCATTATGCAAAGAATATTTTAATACCGGTATTTGTATTACTGAAAAAAATAATTTTTGAATAAATTATATTTTATACAAGTTTAAGGTGCACGTAATAACCAAGTATATACATCAAAATAATTAAAATAATCCAAATCAAAATTCATAATTTATTCGCAACGGTTCATTGAATGTTTCTCCAGTCTGGAAATAAAAATGAAATTATGTTAATTGTCGTTAATGGAAGCATTAAAGTTAAAATATTACACTAGCAAACGATTGCATTATTGTGAAATACGGACTTCCTGGTGAACAATTTACTCGACATCTTCTGTGTTGCAAGTTGTCCACTTCATGACCGTATCGATGAGTATAATCAACAAGTATAATTAAAGAACCACCTAATCGATACTTTATTTTTTGCGTTGGGCAAAATTAAATATACATTATCACTCACAGAACATGTTTCGACCACTTCGTGGTCATCATCAGCTGTATAAGGAAAACTTAGATGAAAAATATTGGACAATAAGCACAAGCGGTAATCTTTAGGTTATGGAAAGCATGTTCTGAGAGTGATAATGTATATTTAATTTTGCCCAATGCAAAAAATAAAGTATTGATTAGGTGGTTCTTTAATTATACTTGTTGATCTTCTGTGTCGCTATCACTGATGTATCTGATGTGTTATTCTCACCGTTGCTCATACAAGTATCAGATTATTCGTCACTGCACACACCGTCATCTACTGATCCATCTAGTGCATTCGAAATCCAAGTCTTTTTGAAGCTCCTGGAGAATTTCAGGTGGTATAAGGTCCCTACTCTTCATTGCCCACGAGCACAATAAGTCGAAGGATGGATGCCTATTATTTCCACTGGGCATCATGTAGGCCACCGTAAATGACTACCTGTTGTCTTCTTTTCATTGAGAATTTGCTCCACTTTGTTTATGAGGTGACTTCGGAATCTATCTAAAATAACCGGCTGTTTCAGTAGTTCACCGGGTCTTCTTTCCCCACACAGTTTTAACGCATTGCAGCATGAATTCTGTGACCATCCAACCCTTTGGTTGTACACGTACACGAATTCCACAGGGAAACTGTATTTGCTTAGGCACAGTTTTCCTCTTGAAAATAATGTAAGGCAGCAAGTTTCTTCCATCAGCTGTTATAGCAAGCATTGCTGTGCATTGTAATTTTTCGCTACTGCTAGTTTTCATAAATGCACTCCATGATCCTTATAGTGCAATAGTGCTGTTGCGAGGCATATGGTATCACAGAAGGCTGGAACCTGTTCAGCATTACCGACTTGAGAAAGTAAATATAAATTTTTCTGGCGCAAATGTAAGATGATTGGTGAAAATTTTCAATCTTGTCCGTGTAATCAGAAAGTAAGTACAGGTATACATTTTTCTGGTGCAAACGTAAGACAAGTCAGTGAAAATTTGCAATCTTGACAGTGTAATCAGTGGGCAATCTGTGACACAGTATTGTTTTCCTTTGCACCAACAGATGGTGTTGTCGCATGAACCTCATAACCCACCCACAACACGTCTTAAAAAACTGATTTATGGAAATGTGTTTGCATGCTACCTTCTGTGCCTGTATTTGTAACATTTCATATGATACACTGCAGCCAATGTTACGTATTTCATTGACGTTTACGAACACATCGCCAGATTTCGGACACTTCCCTGTTTCTGGACATCTAAACGCGCATGTGGAATAGTTTGTGTTCTTTAGGGATTCTTTTAATTTCTGCCAGTCACGCACCAAGTTAACACTAACTAAAAATTTTCTTCCCATAGCTTTTACTGTGCTGTTCAGTGAAGACATTTACCTTTACCTTGAATGCCGCAGAAAGGTTACTGTAATTATCCATAATTACAAGTATATGCTTCACGCATTGTGTTGCTATGTAAATTACTGTCTGTAACTGTTCCGTATAATTGTATATGAAAAGAAAATATTTCTACAAACATCCCAAAAACAAAAAAAAACTTAAATTATCATGCATACATGTTGACAGTAATCAAGTCACTTACAAACCACACATGCATCTGTACATCCAGAGCACTCGATACATCCGTGAGAGTACCTAATAAACACGAAACGGGAAAATCCTACATACCTACACAACATGGAGAGGTCCACTAAAGGTGACATATGAGAGTGCAAGCAGGGGTGTACCTGCTCGTAAATTTCCCGGTACCGGAACATTTGATTATGTATTATAGTAGACCGTAAGAAAATGACAATGTTATGAAAAAAAGAACATATTCATTCTGATGTTTACCATCACTAATAGCAAATATTAACTTTCGTCTTCTTGAATTAGATTCTCATTGTCTCATTTTGTCGCCATTCGCCTGCGCGTTCTGAAACCAGTGCATCCCTTGTTGCAAGGCTTTGAAAGCTGTATTAGGAAACAAGTGTGTGCAGTGCCCTTATTTCCTGGCGAGGTCGCCGATAAGCCTTAAATGAGAACTCATCTGTCACGGGTGTATAAATTGTACACTGTCTCGCGATCATGTCAAACTACCGGTAATCCATGCGTCGTATGTATATACCGGTATTGTTTATTATTAATTTATTTATACATTGTATTGTGGGTTACTGTAGTCACGTCCTAGTTCGTGAACCATGGGCAACGGTGAGTGGCCTAGTAAGTGGTCCTGAGAGTCGGGATACCAGTTGCTATGGAATGGGAGCGGGCATCTCGGACATATTCTGTGTCGTGGCCCTCCTTGTGCTCAGGCGGCTAGGACTATACAATTCGCCGGTGGTCCATAACCCGTTAGACGAGAGATCCTCACTTGGACTATGTGCAAGTAGGGCAGCATCCTGCTTCATGAATTTACCGAGCTCAGAACACTTTAAGCAAGTCTCGGACCTATGGGAGTAATGGAGTCCCACTCCCATTTGACAGGCGAGGGACTCCTTGGAAACAACTTGGCGAACGAAATGGAATTCGATGGGGAGCTATCAATATTAATGGGACTTATGGAAGAAAGAAGGTAGAACTGGCTGAGTCAGCAAAGAGGATGCATCTGGATGTGCTAGGAGTAAGTGATATTCGGGTAAGGGGAGATAATGAGGAAGAGATAGGAGATTATAAAGTGTACTTGACGAGTGTTAGAAAGGGAAGGGCAGAGTCTGGGGTAGGGCTATTTATCAGGAATACCATTGCACGCAACATAGTTTCTGTTAGGCAGATAAATGAGCGAATGATATGGGTAGATTTGACTGTGGGAGGAATTAGGACAAGAATTGTGTCCGTGTATTCACCATGTGAGGGTGCAGATGAGGATGAAGTTGACAAGTTTTATGAAGCATTGAGTGACATCGTGTTCAGGGTCAACAGCAAAGATAGAATAGTGCTAATGGGCGATTTCAATGCGAGAGTTGGGAATAGAACTGAAGGATACGAAAGGGTGATTGGTAAATGTGGGGAAGATATGGAACCTAATGGGAATGGGAAGCGTTTGCTGGACTTCTGTGCTAGTATGGGTTTAGCTGTTACGAATACATTCTTCAAGCATAAAGCTATTCACTGCTACACATGGGAGGCTAGGGGTATCAGATCCATAATAGACTATATCTTAACAGACTTTGAATTCAGGAAATCTGTTAGGAATGTACGAGTTTTTTGCGGATTTTTCGATGATACCGACCACTATCTCATCTGTAGTGAACTAAGTATCTCTAGGCCTAAGGTAAAGAAAGTGAAATCTGTCTGCAAACGAATAAGTTTAGAAAATCTCCAGGACGAGGAAATTAGAAGTACACGGATATGATTAGTGAGAAGTTTCGAACAGTAGACAGTAAGCAGGTTCAGGATATAGAAAGTGAATGGGTGGCATACAGGGATGCTGTAGTAGAAACAGCAAGGGAATGCCTAGGAACAACTGTGTGTAAGGATGGGAAAAGGCGAACATCTTGGTGGAATGATGAAGTGAGAGCAGCCTGTAAAGGTAAAAAGAAGGCTTATCAGAAATGGCTCCAAACAAGGGCCGAGGCAGACAGAGATTGGTACGTAGATGAAAGAAACAGAGGAAACAAATAGTTGTTGAATCCAAAAAGAAGTCATGGGAAGATTTTTGTAATAACCTGGAAAGGCTAGGTCAAGCAGCAGGGAAACCTTTCTGGACAGTAATGAAGAATCTTAGGAAGGGAGGGAAAAAGGAAATGAACAGTGTTTTGAGTAATTCAGGTGAACTCATAATAGATCCCAGGGAGTCACTGGAGAGGTGGAGGGAATATTTTGAACATCATCTCAATGTAAAAGGAAATCATCCTGGTGGTGTTGCAAACAGCCAAGCTCATGAGAAGGAGGAAAATGATGTTGGTGAAATTATGCTTGAGGAAGTGGAAAGGATGGTAAATAAACTCCATTGTCATAAGGCAGCAGGAATAGATGAAATTAGACCTGAAATGGTGAAGTATAGTGGGAAGGCAGGGATGAAATGGCTTCATAGAGTAGTAAAATTAGCGTGGAGTGTTGGTAAGGTACCTTCAGATTGGACAAAAGCAGTAATTGCACCTATCTATAAGCAAGCAAGGGAACAGGAAGTATTGCAACAACTATCGTGGTACCTCATTGATTAGTATACCAGGCAAAGTATTCACTGGCATCTTGGAAGGGAGGGTGCGATCAGTCGTTGAGAGGAAGTTGGATGAAAACCAGTGTGGTTTCAGACCACAGAGAGACTGTCAGGATCAGATTTTCAGTATGCGCCAGGTAATTGAAAAATGCTACGAGACGAATAGGCAGTTGTGTTTATGTTTCGTGGACCTAGAGAAAGCATATGACAGGGTACCGAGGGAAAAGATGTTCGCCATACTGGAGGACTATGGAATTAAAGGTAGATTATTAAAATCAATCAAAGGCATTTATGTTGACAATTGGGCTTCAGTGAGAATTGATGGTAGAATGAGTTCTTGGTTCAGGGTACTTACAGGAGTTAGACAAGGCTGTAATCTTTCACCTTTGCTGTTCGTAGTTTACATGGATCATCTGCTGAAAGGTGTAAAATGTCAGGGAGGGATTCAGTTAGGTGGAAATGTAGTAAGCAGTTTGGCCTATGCTGACGACTTAGTCTTAATGGCAGACTGTGCCGAAAGCCTGCAGTCTAATATCTTGGAACTTGAAAATAGGTACAATGAGTATGGTATGAAAATTAGCCTCTCGAAGACTAAATTGATGTCAGTAGGTAAGAAATTCAACAGAATTGAATGTCAGATTGGTGATAGAAAGCTAGAACAGGTCGATAATTTCAAGTATTTAGGTTGTGTGTTCTCCCAGGATGGTAATATAGTGAGATTGAATCAAGGTGTAGTAAAGCTAATGCATTGAGCTCGCAGTTGCGATCAGCAGTGTTCTGTAAGAAGGAAGTCAGCTCCCAGACGAAACTATCTTTACATCGGTCTGTTTTCAGACCAACTTTGCTTTACAGGAGCGAGAGCTGGGTGGACTCAGGATATCTTATTCATAAGTTAGAAGTAACAGACATGAAAGTAGCAAGAATGATTGTTGGTACAAGCAGGTGGGAACAATGGCAAGAGGGTACTCGGAATGAGGAGATGAAGGCTAATTTAGGAATGAACTCGATGGATGAAGCTGTACGCATAAACCGGCTTTGGTGGTGGGGTCATGTGAGGCGAATGGAGGAGGATAGATTATCCAGGAGAATAATGGACTCTATTATGGAGGGTAAGAGAAGTAGAGGGAGACCAAGACGACGATGGTTAGACCCGGTTTCTAACGATTTAATGATAAGAGGTATAGAACTAAATGAGGCCACAACACTAGTTGCAAATTGAGGATTGTGGCGACGTTTAGTAAATTCTCAGAGGCTTGCAGACTGAACGCTGTAAGGCATAACAGTCTATAATGGTTATGTATGTATGTATGTATTGTAAGACATCTCGCGAACATGACTGTCTTGTCAAATTACCTATAAGCCATGTACGTATTTAAATTACGCATTCATATGGAATTTACATTGCAGTCCCATTTACCTTTTAAACAGACTGATCAACAAAATTTGAACATGCAACAATTATGCAATGAGATTTTAAAATCCAATTCTTGTATAGAAAATAAAGGATGTGACGATTACGTGGTGGTGACGATTATGCGGTAAAATACATTATTTCTCTGTTGTGAGTTTTATATCTTGCCAGTGTAGTTTTCAACCATACGTGTTCAAATATTTGGAATTGTAGTGTGTGAATCCTTGGACAATAATTGGAAATATGGTTGAGATTGGAGGGAACACCACCAGTAATATTGTGTATAAAAGTTATAGGAATATTACTGATCCTACTTGTCCTGAATTTAATAGAATACAAGACTTAATTAACTTCATTAGAGCTGACTACAAAAGGCAAAGTTGGGGCAGTTTTGTAGGATTGGTGATGGGACATTTTCTGCATGTAGTCTGTTAAGTGGATTAGACTTAACCCTGTCTTCCATGAAATACATTTTCAGCTCAAGTGGAATGCCAGGCACCTGATCTTTTCCCTTATTCTACCTATACCCATAAAGTCAGAGATGCTTCTAGTCACTAGTCATATTTCAGTTACTTAAATGCGGCCAGTATCCAGTATTTGGGAGATAGTAGGTTCGAACCCCACTGTCGGCAGCCCTGAAAATGGTTTTCTGTGGTTTTCCATTTTCACACCAGGCAAATGCTGGGGCTGTACCTTCATTAAGGCCATGGCCGCTTCCTTCCCACTCCTAGCCCTTCCCTGTCCCATCGTCGCCATAAGACCTATCTGTGTCGGTGCGACGTAAAGCAACTAGAAAAAAAAAAAAAAAAAAGTTACTTGCTGATTCACGAACATATTTAAATATAAGATTGTGTCATTTGCTTAGTTTCATACCTAATTATTCTATCATTTCCACTGTCAGGTCACAAGTATTTCTTTTAGCATTAAGAAGAGTATCATGCTGAGATATCAGTTTTTAACTTCAGAGGTTAACTTGGATTAGGTTTTCAGAATATTCTTATCCATCTTTTCAGTTCATGTTTGTTGCAGAGAAAATTTATTAATGAATTAAATTAGTTACTTTATATCAGTGTCTTCTGGATTTAGTGTCATTACACAGAAGACTGTAGGCATTGTATCTTAATCGTTTCATGTCAATACCTTTCATATTCCTGCATGTTACATTATCTACCTTCATATTTTGGAATACGAATTGAGTAGGTGAGAAACATGGACGTAAGTGGAAACAGCTGGTACTGAAATTTGTCCATGAGTTACTACAACAAGCAAAATGCTGTTAGCAGTATACACATTGTGCCACTTCACTGTCATAAAATAATTTAATGGACGCAATTGCCAAGATCTAAGTTAAATATGATGCATAAACAGAAACGCCTACAACGAAGCATCCAAGACAGACATTTGTTAACTTTCATTGACTTGTCTTACGATTGCGCCAGAAAAATGTATACTTACTTTCTGATTACACGGACAAGATTGCAAATTTTCACCAATCGTCTTACATTTGTGCTAGAAAAATTTATATTTACTTTCTCAAGTCGGTAATGCTGAACAGGTTCCAGCCATCTGTTAAGATTTCATTCCTCACACTTGTATGTCGAACCCATACGGGGTGGAGTATGAAGTGAAATGCATCTTTGTAGCGAGTTTTTACAGCTGGATGCCCTTCCTGATGTCAACCCATCGGAGGAGTTAATGAGATGAAATGAATGGCATGATATAAGAGTGAATAAAACTGATAGATTATATTTACAATATACTAGCTGATGTACCCGTGCTTCACTACGGGATTCTCAGAAAGACTGACTTTGTGGTTTTCCTAACTGAAGTCAACATAGATCATTACAAAAACGTCAGTAGGAATGTAGCGATTAAAAGCAATGTTATCATATAAAATACTCGATCAAATGAAAAACCTCACATTTTCTCACTTTGAACGAACAGTACCACCTAAAACAGGGTCGTTGAGGGTGGAGGAGAAGGAAGACCTTGAGAAGTTGCTAAAGAAGTTCCCTGAGGTCATTGCGGATAGGATTGATTTACCACAGTGGTAAAACATAAAATTATTTGTAAGGATAATGCCCTGGTTAAACAAAGGCCTTACCCACTTTGTAATAGAGAAAGTCAAGGAAATGGAAAACCAAGGATTGATTGAACCTTCAGCATCAGGATGGACTTCTCCAATAGTACTACCTAAGAAGAAAAATGGTGATTATCGACTTTGCGTAGACTTACGTCAGGTAAATAAGAAGACTATATCAGATGCCTACCCCTTGCTGGATCTCCGACATCTGATAAAACAAGTGAGTGGGGCGAAAGTCTTCAGTACCCTCGATTTGAACTCTGGCTACTGGCAAGTGTGCTGATCTTCCATGAAGTCTGCCTTCTTCTAGAGCCCCATAGAGAGCGTCGACTCCTCGGTCTCTCCGACTTCTTGTAGGGGTTGAGGTAATGCCTTCAATTCCAATGCATGCACCTTCGTCGGCGGTGTTGTCTTTAGGAGATACACACCATTTCCCAACTTTGTATCCACTTCGAAAGGTCCGAGCCACTTGGGAGCCATCCCAGCGTGGAACTTCTGAAGTTTGTTGCTAAGGGGATGGTTTTGACGAACTAGTGTTCCAGGTCTGAACTCCCTTTCCTCTGACGCATCATTGTTCTCCTTCTGTGATACCTTATGCCTCGCAACAGCACTATTGCACTATAAGGATCATGGAGTGTATTTATGAAAACTAGCAGTAGCGAGAAATTACAATGCACAGCAATGCTTGCTATAACAGCTGATGGAAGAAACTTGCTGCCTTACGTTATTTTCAAGAGGAAAACTGTGCCTAAGCAAATACAGTTTCCCTGTGGAATTTGTGTACGTGTGCAACCAAAAGGTTGGATGGTCACAGAATTCATGCTGCAATGCGTTAAAACTGTGTGGGGAAAGAAGACCCGGTGAACTACTGAAACAGCCGGTTATTTTAGATAGATTCCGAAGTCACCTCGTAAACAAAGGGAAGCAATTTCTCAGTGAAAAGGCAACAGGTAGTCTGGACTGTTACATCGGCACCGTGGTACTGTCAAAGTTATAAATTTCATAGTTGGTTCCGTATTTAGTAACAATGTAGATGTCCAGATACAGGGAAGTGTCCGAAATCTGGCGATGTGTTCATAAACATCAGTGAAATACGTAACATTGGCTGCAGTGTATCATATGAAATGTTACAAATACAGGCACAGAACACATTTCCATAACTCAGTTTAAGATGCGTTGTGGTGGGTTATGAGGTTCATGCGATAACACTACCTGTTGGTGCAAAGGAAAACAACACTTTGTCAAAGATTGCCCACTGATTACACTGCCAAGATTGCAAATCGGAAGACCGATGACCGCTTTTTCCACCCCAAGAGGACTCTATCAATTCAGAGTCAAGCCCTTTGGTCTTAAGAATGCTCCAGCCACCTTTATGCGTCTGATGGATGAAGTCTTGTCTGGATACGCAGGTGAATTTTGCCAGGTCTATCTGGACGACATCCTCGTGTACAGCAAGACGTTTTCGGACCATTTGGAACACCTAGCTAGAGTCCTAGAGAGGTTGAGGATTCACAGACTTACCTGTCAAGTCAAGAAGTGTCAGTTTTCATTAGACTCAGTTGAGTACCTAGGTCACATATTGACGGACAAGGGCTTGGAGAGACAGACTGAGAATAATAGGGCCATTGAGGAACAGGAAAGGCCTCGCACGAAATGCCAGGTACATCAATTTTTAGGCCTTTGTGGGTGATACAGTAGCTTTGTACCACACTCTGAAACAAAAGCTGCTCCGCTAACCGACCTCCTCAATGAAAACATACCATTTAAATGGACCCAAAGGGAATAAACAGCCTTCCAGGAAATAAAAAGATCTACTTGTGACGCTCCAAGTCTAGCTTATCTGGATGCAGGCCGGGAGGTCTGCTTGCAGATAGATGCGAGTGACATTGGTCTTGGGGCTGTACTGTTCCACGAGAGGGAAGATGGAGGCAAGGATATAATTGAGTATGCCAGTAGGAAACTGTCTGCCTGCGAGAGAAATTATTGTACAGCCGAGGAGGAGGCATTAGCAGTTGTATGGGTGGTCGGGGAGTTCAAAGGATATCTAGAAGGAAGGAAGTTCAGACTCTGTACAGACAACTCCTCACTTCAGTGGTTGGATCGATTTTCTGGGACTAAGTCCAAACTGATGCGATGGGCCTTGATCCTTGCCGATTTTGACTTTGAAATTTGTCATGTTCCAGGCGTAGCCAGTCAAGCTGCTGACAGTCTATCTAGAAATCCTGAGGATGGGGAGAACTCAACCATGAACTTACCGGAGAGAGAGATTCCTGGGCCAACTAAGAAAACCCAAACCGACCCCTGTTTCTCTCTATCCAACGAGGAAACAATGAGATCGATGTAGATTTAATAAGGAAGTGGCAGACTGAGGACATGTCCTGTAACAGAATAGCATCCTGGATCAGCAAACGCAGCACTGATTGTCGATCTGTCCCAGCTCAGTTTAAGATGTGCTACAAGAACTTCCGACTTGAAGACGGTATACTTAAGTATACTTCCCTCCTGCCTGGATCTTCCCCGGTCATCGTAATTCCGAGGTCGCAGACTGCGAGGATTTTGGGAAAATATCACGATAATCCAAAAGCTGGCCATCCTGGTCAAGAGGAAACCTACCCTTCAATTCGGCGACATTTCTTCTGGGTACACATGCGTCAGGACATCAAGAACTATGTCCAAGCCTGTGCAATCTGTGCTCGCACTAAGGCGAACAACCAGAAGGCGAGTACCAGCATGAGAGGACACGGACCGCATCAGCCTTGGAAGCTTTTCGCCCTTGACCTCATTGGAACCTACCCTAGGACATCTTGGGGAAAGACGGGGATCCTCATGCTGACTGACCTATTCACCAGATGGGTGGAAGCATTCGCCATTCCTGAAGCTACATCGGGACGTATCATTCAACTCTTAAGGACGGAGGTCTTCAGTCGGTATGGGTATCCTCGGTGTCTACTCACAGACAATCGCAGCCAGTTCACCTCAAGACAGTGGTTGCAAGCTCTGTCGGAGTGGGGAATCGAACACTGGACTACACCGATCTATCATCCACAAGCAAATCCCACCGAACGGAGAAACCAGGAGCTAAAGAAGATGCTTTGGATTCACTTGGTCGACAGAGAACATACCAAATGGGACCAACACCTCCACGAGTCCCTTCTGGCCATCAGACAATGAGCTAACTGTATCATGGGTTCCTCACCCGCAGAACTTTTCCTTGGACGTCCAATAAAGAGAACTGGTGACTGGAATTTTGTCCATGGACAAAGAGAGGGACCAGAGGATCCTGATACCTGGCATACACGGAACCAGCGGCAGATTCAACAGGTGCACTGCCAGGCCGAAAAGCGTTCAAGGAGAGAAGCCGAGAACAACGATGTGCCAGAGGAAAGGGAGTTCAGACCTGGAACACTAGTTCTTCGTCGAAACCATCCCCTTAGCAACAAACTTCAGAAGTTCCACGCTGGGATGGCTCCCAAGTGGCTTGGACCTTTCGAAGTGTATACAAAGTTGGGAAATGGTGTGTATCTCCTAAAGACTACACCGCCGACGAAGGTGCATGCATTGGAATTGAAGGCGTTACATCAACCCCTACAAGAAGTCGGAGAGACCGAGGAGTCGACGCTCTCTACGGGGCTCCAGAAGAAGGCAGACTTCATGGAGGATCAGCACACACCGTACCTACCATGGAGGATAAGCGAGACAAGGACATAGATATAAGGACACCTAGGTATAATTTAAGACCTAGAATAGGGAATGTACAGAATAGATGTTGAAGTTTTAGGGGGGATAATTGTCGCACGTACGACGCTGTAACTGGTGTAAAACCTTCAATTATTATGCTTAATATATTTTAATTATAATTTATATAAGGCTAAATGATCTTTTATTAAATGTTAAATATGATTAATACATGACTTCCCTACAAATATGTAGTATAAAATTGTATAACCTCAAATACGTATTGTTTAACCTCAAAATCTAGAGAGTCGAAAGCGGTAGAAAATTCCATAATGTTCATATGTTAGACTTATTGTACTATAATTTGGTATATATGAAGGGTTCTGGAAACTTACTGTAAGGTTTCATTATCCAGATACACGTAGAGACATTACGAATGTTGTAGATATTTCCATGTACATTTTTAAATATTGAAGGAAAGTTCGAGTACCCATTCGACTAGCTGGTCGATCGATGTTTCGAGTGTGTTTCATTAGAATGTTGTAAGAACTCTTCCAGAAGTTGATCATTCTAGATGGTTGATCGAATAGTATAAATATCGAGCTGTCAAGTCAGTGAGACAGTCTATGTTATAGTGTGCGCGTCAGTGTTGTTGATATCTGTACTTGTCAGAATCGACTTCAGGGTACTCTGCTATTGAGTGTTGTATATAGTGTCATTTGTGACTGTGTATAATTGTGTGTTGTGACGTACAGTGTAAATAAAGTAATTTATGTAACGAAGTGAACGTGTTCTCCTGTGATATTTATTTACGTAAAATAAAATCGCAACGTAGAACGATACAGTAGTATCAGAAAATGTAGGAATCAGAGGAATGCCACTCTAAAGAAGAATTATGTAACTCCCCAGCTACTTCCCGCCAATATTCACGCAGGCTATTACACTCGGTACGCTCGGGCGAGTTGGCCGTGTGGGCGCGCAGCTGTGAGCTTGCATCCGGGAGATAGTGGATTCGAATCACACTGCTGGCAGCCCTGAAGATGTTATTCTGTGGATTCCCATTTTCACACCAGCCAAATGCTGTTATGTACTTTAATTAAGGCCAAGGCCGCATCCTTCACATTCCTAGCCCTTTCCTATCCCATTGTCGCCATAAGACCTATCTGTGTCGGTGCAACGTAAAGTAAATTTTTAAAAATACTTGGTACGTAGCAGTAATCCTATCTATCGTAGACGAGTGGCAACAGAAGACACAAAGCACATCACAACAAGCAATGGTCAATGTGATGTTATTGTTGATCAATTTTCTGAGCTTTCTCTATTGTAGGCCTTCACATTGTTTTCTGTGATATTAGGGCATCTTATAAAATTATTTATAGCGTTGACTGTAGTTCCTTATTCTTCGACTTTACATACCGATTTTCATTAAATTCTGTTTACCCATTTTCTCGTGACTCAGCGGTGATACAGACTTAGTAACAAAATTCCAAATTCATGAATATGTCTGTGATCTTAGCCGGTACGGTAATAATGTACAAGACATAAATGATCGGAAATTTAATACTATATAACTTCAGTTATGTAGTATTTATCGATACGACCACTAATAACACAAATATTTGAGAATTAAATTTTAGGCTTTCCCGTAAACTACCATTTCACTCAGTGTGAATAAAATTATTTATGGCCTAGATTATAGCGACTTATTCCCCGAGTTTGCATACCGATTTTCATTAAATTCTCTTCAGCTGTTTTCTTGTGATGCGTGTACATACATACATACATACAGACGGACAGAAATTATGGAAAATTAAAAAGTGCATTTCCTTTTTACTGTGGATACAACTGATACAGAAATACGATCCTTTTTAAATTCTGAGCATTGTACAGACAAAACTCTTATTTTATATATATAGATAAGGCCTTAAAAGTCACTTGTTTTTTCCATTATTGTTTCTTTATTTTTAAATTTAGAAATACTGGCTACCTTCATTGGTTGTTAAAGAAGAATGTATAACACATACGTGCACAATTTATAGTTCTTTATAGCCAAATTCATATGTTCACTGCACGCAATTGGAGGCTATCTGGCATTAAACCCGTTCATTTTTGAAGCTATAAAAGCGGGAAAAATGTGTTCTAATGCGCGAGGAAATGGTAATGTATTTCATGTTTTGAAAGACTGAAAACTTAAATGTTAATTGATTTAGCACAGAAAAGAATGGCTTCCTTCTTAAACTATGTAGCTTCCATGTCAATTATTTTTATGTTCCAGATTATAAGTACCAAATTTAATCCATTCTGTTTCTGAATAGTGTGAATACAGAGAATGTGTGTGTGCGTGCTTGTGAGTGTGCGTGCATCACAGAAAGTAAATTGCTTTTGTGCTTGTTTTAGATATTGAAATGCGTCTTGGTTTCCTGGGTCGGTTAAGTGATCTACCAATCAATGGACATCTTTTGCAACAGCAGAATAGTTTGTCAGATCTGCACAGGCCTGGACATCCTCAGGGAGCTGGTAAGAATGGAACTCTTCTTCTAGTTGTTTACTGGGTTACAGTTTATAAATGAAATGTTGCGTAGGACTTTCACAGCTCATGTATATCAGATTCAAATCTTTTGTTATGTACTAAATTTTAATTGATTATGATGTTTCATATTGCAATTTTGAGAAACATTTTCATATGTATGATCAAAGGTCTAATGTGCAGAATTCCAGAGCATTAATTTCTCGACTACAGTTTAGGAGAGGTTCATAATAGAAATTTCAGTATTCATTTAGAGCTCAAATTGGGGTACTGTAACATCCTGATACTTCCCTGAAAATCTTGAAATTATCCTGTTATTTTAATGAAGCAAAGACCTACTGAGAAACACTGTTCTAGTTCATACATGTGGAATTGAAGCTTCTGTTTTGTTTAAACAAAAATAATAATATATTAGTCTGTCAAAGCCTAATGCAAAATTGTTGTAGATTAATATTTAAAGATGTTTCTGCAGAGGACAAGGAGAGAGAACATGTTAAATGAGAAAATGAGTAAATATCCAATTAAAAACTACCCAACAGCGATACGGAAACACTTGATACTTTTTTCGACATGCATTTTACGTGGTGTTTGTAGGGGTTCAGATAAAGCTGTATCTACAGTTTCTGAAGATGAGAAGAGTGTGTTAAAAAGTGTGAAAAAAAGATGAATGAACAAGTGTGAAAACATTTGCCCTGAGGTTCCTAAAAGTTTCTGCATACAGTATTACCCCGCATTTACGTTCCCGGCTTTTACATTTTCCTGTCTTTTACAACATTTTTTGTATGTCCCCTGAGATTTCCTGTGCTCATAATGTATTAAAATCCTCAAATTTTCGTTTGCGACATTTTATGCTTCCCGCCATTTACGCCACGATAGGCCGTTCAAGAGGAAAAAATTCAAGATAAAATGGCGTCGCAACTAACCTAAAACACTTGAGTAACCATGGCATGACGACCAAATCAAACAACCATGGTCTATAATAACTCTTAGAACTCTCAGTATTGAACTTCCGATTAACCAGCGCAACGCATTCTTTGATATCAGGTGTTTTCCACAACGCCTTAAACCTTATTTTTAAATCCGACGAGTTGAATTAACAAAACTGCAGAGGTGGAGAAGAAGAAGAAAAAACAGGTGATTGCTTTATTGCTAAGTACAGTATAAGCCACAAGAAGGAGGCGTTATCAAGTGATTCTTGTTTAACACTTGTATAATTATACAGTAGAACCTCGATAATTCAAAATCGGTTAATTCAAAATCCCGCCTGATTCGAAGAAGCTCTCGTACCCGGAAACATGAGATACAGTTTTGCATGTTATACCAATTGTTTAATTCGAAATATGGATAATTCATAATTTGAAGTACAATGTCGGCCCCATTACCGAAATTCAGACTTTTAATTCGAAACTGCTTTTGCATTTTAAAACAATAGTATGTTTACTCTATAACAATTCAACTTGAAATTTATCCGCTCCACGTCATAATAGAAAGCGCGTTCCGGAACGTGGAGGGGTAGCTTTCCGCACTTACACTCACTTCGGTGGGTCTACAGTGCGTTTCATGATTGCTAAGTTGAATGAAATCAGAATTCTTTTGTATTCAACCTTTTAACGAACGCCGTAATATCACGCAACAGGCAATGTGCGGGAAAATAGAATCCGCAAACCCTGCCGATGCCGACAATTGACGAAAAAACGTGGCTCATATAATAAATTCGTAGGCACCGAACAATATTGTCATTGCCGGTGAAACTGCATTGCTTTATTTTAATGCGAGCCCAAACGGTCTTATGGTTTTAAAGGATATATTGCCAGCCGGGAAATTGTACAAGGGTGAGGGATGGGGGTCATAGCAGTGCGTTGTAATGCACATGGACGTAAGATAGGCCTACTTTATCTCCTCGTCATAGGAAAGTTCGATAAGCTTCAATGTTTTAAGGGCGTCGTGCACTTTCCATGCCAGTACAAAGCATCTAAAAATGCAAACAGTACAGAAATCCAAAAAACAATGCATTTGCACAGGGGAACTGTCATAATTTATCCTCGTCTTTGAATTGTGCGATTTTTTTTTTTTTTCGTTGCGTGAGGTTATGTTCGTCAGTGATTTATCCAAGTGCATTATTTGAACATTGTAAATGCACCTTGTTGGATACATTTCGGAAATATTTTTTTCCATGGCATTTGAAAGGTTTAAACTGTGAATCGAGGTGATTGCAAGTATTAATGGGTCTTAGAATACTTTGTGACGCGGCAAGTTTACATTTCTGAAGTACGAGAGAAGTGCCATGGCGGGAAATCGTACAAGGATAGAGTCATAGGAAAGTTCTATTTTAAGGGCATCGGGTACTTTTTTTGTAAATACAAGGCATCTAAAATGCATACAGTTATAGTAATCCAATTAATAAAGCACTTGCACATGGGAGCCAGCATAGATTTCTCCTCGTCTTTGAATCATGCTTTTTTTTTCCTTTCTTTCGTTGCGTGAGGTTAATGTTTTCCAGTGAGATATCTGAGTGCATTATTTGAATACTGTAAATGCACCTTCTTGGATACATTTTGGAAATAGTTCTTTTTTCATGGCATTTGAAAGGTATAAACTGTGAATCAAGGTTAACTGCATGCAGTAACAGACGTTAGAATATTTAGTAACGCGGCGAGGGTTGGTACTTCTGAATTGCGAATTGGCAGTTAATTCGAAATCACGTAATTCGAAGTCCGATTTTTGAGTCCCAACTACTTTGAATTAACGAGGTTTTACTGTACCGTGAATAAACCCTGTGTAAGTGTTGTATATTTTTCTTACTAATAAATGTGGTATACGCATTGTATTACTATACAGCACGTATGCACTCGTTCCGTCATTGGAATCTCTTCCTGCAGTTTACTGACGTATTTCCTGCAGTTTACTGATGTATTTTGCACGTTGACCGCCTTTATGATCGCTTCTGCTGGTTATCTACGAGCAAAACTTTCCGGAAAGTCATGGAGTAGCATGGCGTATCGAAAAGGCAGTGGCAACAGAAAGTGAGACAGCTGGAAATTGAAATGGCGTATTGCTTTTAGTGCCGGGAGTGTCCGAGGACAAGTTCAGCTCGCCAGATGTAGGTCTTTTGATTTGACGCCCGTAGGCGTCCTGCACATCGTGATGAGAGGATGAAATGATGATGAAGACGACACCTACACCCAGCCCCCATGCCAGAAAAATTAACCAATTAAGGTTAAAATTCCCGACCTGCTGGGAATCGAACCCGGGACCCCTGTGACCAAAGGCCAGCACGCTCACCATTTAGCTATTGGCTTATATTGATATCAACATTTCAATCAATCAGTCACTCGCTACTGATCTGCATTGAAGGCAGTCGCCCAGGTGGCAGATTTCCTATTTGTTTTCCTAGCCTTTTCTTAAATGATCACAAAGAAATTGGAAATTTATTGAACATCTTCCTTGGTAAGTTATTCCAATCCCTAACTCCCCTACCTATAAACAAATATTTGCCCCGATTTGTCCTCTTGAATTCCAGCTTGCTTGTGTAATGAATGCCACTAAAGAAATGGAAAAGCTTAAGAAAAGATCAAGAGCTTCTAACTGGGATAGTACGGAAAACGTAAGCAATTGTGATTGAATCAGTGAGTTGAAAAGGGTACACATTTCAAAATCCGTACTTTTCAGGAGAACGGAAAAACTGCTTTGTAGCTAAAAGAAAGGTTTGATTTATACATCATATATCTGTGTATTCAACTACAAAGTATGGAAATCGTATTACGTACTGTTCTTAAGTTATACCATTTTTTATGTCAAGGAATATGTCCCTTTTTATACTCAAATTTGAGAAAGATCTTTGTAGAGGCAGATAATGTACAATAGACTCGCAGTTTCAAAAGTCTATTAAGCATTAACACATTATTACACAAAAATACGCCCAACCATCATTTCTTTTTATAGTTTTTCACTCTCATTGCGTCTCTTTAAAATGTTTTACTGTACAAAGATGTCTAGCCTCCATAACCTCTAAATGTATGTCTTCTATGTTTAAAATATCGTGAAGATCATCGTTATTGTCCATTCTTTCAATGTGTGTTCGACGTTAAATGGATAAGTCGAATATTTCACCACGATTATTACTATAGACAGTAAATACCACGAAAATAAACTGCTCACTCGTTTCTTTTTCCGCTACTCGCTGCTATACAACTCTTATACAGGGGTCCTGGTCTGTATAAGCAATTCAGTGAATAACTATAACAGATGTATACACAGGAGGCTTATATACGGTTTATTAGTAATGAATTTCACATAAACGGTGTATAAACCTTGTATAACTGTTTATTAGTAAGACTGTGTCAGTGTTTGTCTTGTCCGAGTTCGTTATTTCACGGTTATTGTTTTACACTTGCGTTTGTTGTTTGAGTTGTTAAAAGTTATTGTCGCTGATTCGTCACATTAACTGTATTTTTGTTATTTGTTACATTTTTTGTTCTTGTTATGTGAGTCGAGCGCTCAAGAATAATAATCATAATGTCGTTCTGAAAAAATATCTCACGTGAATTGCTGCAATCTTCCTTTCCCGTCGTGTGTATTTCTTAATCCTTTGTTATTGCTTTATTGTTTTCCTGCTAATAATGGAAAAGGAGGAAAGAAAAACTTTCACTAAGGATGAGAAAGTTCGAATATTAGAAAAGGTTGATTCGTACCGCGGAATACAATTGTGAAAAACAGAGGAAGCATTACATCAATGCTTCAGAATGCGGAGCAAACTCCAAGAAAAGAAAGTATGCGTCATGCTGCAAATACGAGAAAATGGAAAAAATAGGTTTGAAACTTCAAGAGCTGCAGGCATTCCAATTGATGGTGTACTCTTAAGGAAAAAGGCACTTAAAGTGGCAAACATTCTTGGCATTGAAAATTTCAGCGCGTCCAATGGCTGGATTGACCGATTTAGGGAAAGGTATAACCTAACCTATAAAACTGTTTGTGGGGAATCTAATGCAGTTAGTAATGAAATTGTGGAAGAATGGATTGGTAGAAGATTGCAGAAGCTGGCCGAGGATTACGAACACAGGAACATTTTTAACCTAGATGAAACTGGACTGTTTTTCAGTGTGTTGCCCAGCGAGACTTTGGCATTCAAAGGAGATAAATGCCATGGTGGGAAACACAGCAAGATGATGCTCACAGTGATGTTGGGAGCCAATGGTGATGTCTCTGAGAAGCTCCACCCCTATGTGATAGGGAAATCTAAAAAGCTTCGTTGCTTCAAGAATGTGCGATCATTACCTACTGCCTACAATGCCAACCATAAAGCTTGGACGACCTCAGATCTTTTCCAACAGCAGTTAATAATAATAATAATAATAATAATAATAATAATAATAATAATAATAATAATAATAATAAGGATCACTTGAAAGAGTATAAAGTAACAGCAGTTAATTGCTCTGGATTCAAAAATGGGTGCACAAAATAGGAAGATCCTTCTTTTCATCAACCGTTGTCCTGCACATCCCGTGGATGTTAATTTGAGGAATGTGTAGTTAGAATTTCTGCCTGCTAACTGCATAAGCAACCTATGGATTTAGGGGTTATTCATGCCTTTAAGTCACTTTATAGGAAGAACCTGGTGCAGCAAATTTTATTCCTTATGGATGCTGGAAAGGATCCATCATCATTTAAAGTTTCAATCCTGGATGCGCTTTACTTCATTGCAAAGTCTTGGAAAGCATCTTAAATTGTTTCTTGAAAGCAGGTTTTCTTCAAGAATCATGCCAAATCTCAGCTGCAAGAAGAAGAAGAACGCCTGCTACCTGATGTGTGGAGAATGTTGCAGTCAGACTGCACTACTGAAGATTTTCTTCAGGTAGAAGATTCTGTGATCTCGGCAGAGGAAAGAAGTGTGGAGGAGTTGGCTGCTGAGCAAACAGCAGCCTAGTCTCCCACCAGTGACAGTGATGGAGGAGAGGAAGACAGTGAAGTGATGCCTACTGGTGCTGATGCAAGTGCAGCAGTGGATGTTTTACGCAGGTGTCTGGCATCTGTAGAGGGGAGTGAAAATAATTTTCATAACCTTTGTGAGCTTGAAAAACAAATAGTGGTCATAAGAAATAAGAAGTGTAAACAGAGATCGATTCTGGACTATTTTGGTAGGAAGCAGTGATTGTGAAGTTTTCCATCTGGAATAAATTTGTGTTAATGCTGTAAATACAGGTACAATAGTAGCAATTAAAATGTTTCATTCAGAGAAAATATTGCATCTTAGATAATTCTATAGCCATTCTAAGAAAGTAACTACTATATATTAAAAGAATATATTACACAAATTTTTAACCATCTACTGGTAACCTTCTCCTGGGCAAAAGATGAGCAGAATTACAAAGGCAGTGTAGTCAACAGTTAATACAGTACAGTAATTAACTTACATGGACCTTTGTTTGAGGCAAGTACAGTGAATCAATTGAGATTGAAATACTCTATAAATTAATAATATGCATTTGTGTAACATTTACCTCCTTTTCCAGAGCATTTTTATATATATCTGTACAAGTTGTTTCCCACGATTTACACTTTCCCCTCTTTTACACCAGTATTCCTTGGTCCCTTGAAAAGTGTACAAGAGGGGTAATACTGTATTTCTAAAACAAATGTGTAATGTTGAATTTTTAGTTGAAGACTTGCACTTCAGACTGCTTACGCTCTTCGATCATGAATTACTTGGAGGTTACACCTGCTGGTGTACAAGAGAACAACTTTGGCTCTCACCTTGAACACGATATAATAGTTGATCAGTACCTGGCATTGGTTTAGACTGATTTGAGTCAAAGGTGCAAGTTGTTACATTCACGGCAACTCTACATGCTTAACCCCTCAGTGCCGACCTCTATACATTGTATAGATCCTCTTTTCTTCCGTAGCCGCCGACCTCTATACGTGGTATAGACCCATACATGGATTCGCATTTACAGCTATAGTGCGAAGAGTTGACAAAATAAGCTCGCTCGGCCGAGGAATGAAATATTCAAGGCCGGCGCGCATCAGATAATACAGTTCCAAGGTTGCAGGAAAGATACTTTATCATGAAATTATCACCCAAGGGTGAGAAATACAAACCTTCGAGACGATTTATCATGTGTTTAAAACACAGCAAAAAGACGACGTCGGTGTACTGCTGCCAGGAGTGTGATGTGGGTCTCTGTCTTGAAGAGTGCTTCGAACTCTATCACAAACTAAATTACTAAGGTAATGTGAAGTAATTATGTCATTACCTGCATGTACATAGTTCTATCATAAGGAATTCAAAATTTTGTAAATATCAGGCTACTCTTATACTTGTAGTAACGCTTTAAGTGAATCAATGTATTTCAGTCGCGTGTAGTAGAAATCTCATCCGGCCGCGGGGTAAGAAGCTCCTAAAATGGCTGCGACGCTGAGGGGTTAACACGCGAATGCTTGTCCACTTTCTGAAGGAATTTAACTGTGGCTCATTAGTAGGCATTTGAAGAAATTTTCCACTATAACTATGCACCAAGCAACTAGACTCCTCACGATTATTTTCTTAACCCGCATGTTGACTATCACATGAAAAATATTAAATACCCTCCACTGTACAACTCACCACAGCATAAATTTCTAGTCTTATTGGAATGTGAAATACAAGTCTGAACAGGCCCATTGGGTTATTGGACTATCTCACTGCTATAGTCCATCTTCATAGTAAGCATCTTTTTGGATGACCGGAGGTGTGGCCTGGCCTTGAGTGCGAGGAACTATGGGAGTGTCTGCACTGGTAGTGGGGCAAGAACTTGATCCTTTCCTTCAGCTGACACAGTCGAGTTTAGGCAGTGGACGTAGTCCAGGGAGGTGATTGAAATAGCGTGGAAAGCTTGTCATGTGTTACTCTGCCCGCTCCAGGTGCAAAATGTTCTCGGGTTGGGGTGGTCATAATGCAATGGGTGTACATACACCACACTAACTCAAATGTGTAAGAATTACTTAATATGATAAACTAGTGAAAATAAAGTAATACTGTACGTTTTACAAATAGAGTCTTACATTTGAAACTGTACATTTCGAGTGTGTGTGTTAAACCTTGTCAGTTAACTACATCGACCTTTGAGCACGGAAATACTTCGTATATTTCGTAGTAAATGTTGGTGACATCAAGAAATCGGAGGGTAATACCTAAAAGAATTCATATCGGATGATGCTTTCGATACAATGTCAAATACAGTAAAATCTTGTTAATTCAAAGTCGCTGGGACTCAAAAATCAGACTTCGAATTATGTGATTTCGAATTAACCACCAATTGGCAATTCAGAAGTACCAACCCTCGCCGCGTTACAAAATATTCTAACGCCCGTTACTGCATGCAGTTAACCTTGATTCACAGTTTATAACTTTCCAATGCCATGAAAAAAGAACTGTTTCCAGAATGTATCCAGGAAAGTGCATTTACAGTATTCAAATAATGCACTTGGGTATATTGGCAAACATAACCTCACGCAATAAAAGAAAGGGAAAAAAAAAAAAAAAGCACGAATCAAAGACGAGAAATCTATGCTGGCTCCTATGTGCAAGTGCTTTATTTATTGGAGTACTATACTGTATGCATTTTAGATGCCTTGTGTTTACACAGAAAGTACCCGATTCCCTTAAAATCAAACTTTCCTATGACTATCCTTGTACTATTTCCTGCCATGGCACTTCTCTTGTACTTCAGAAATGTAAACACTTGCCACGTCACAAAGTATTCTAAGACCCATTAATACATGCAATCACCTTGATTCACAGTTTAAACCTTTCAAATGCCATAGAAAAATACTATTTCCGAAATGTGTCCAACAAGGTGCAATTACAATGTTCAAATAATGCTCTTGGATAAATCACTGAAAACATAATCTCGCGCAACGAAAGAAAAAAAGTCACACAATTGAAAGACGAGGATAAATTATGCTGGTTCCCCTGTGCAAATGCATTATTTTTTGGATTTCTGTATTGTTTGCATTTTTAGATGCTTTGTACTGTCATGGAAAGTGCCCGACATCTGTAAAACATTGTGGCTTATCGAACTTTCCTATAACGAGGGGATAAAGTTTCTCGCTTCCATGTGCATTGCTACGCACTACATCCTCCATCCTTGTACAATTCCTCGGCTGGCACTTTCTCCTTTAAAACCATAAGACCATTTGGGCTCGCATTAAAAGAAAGCAATGCAATTTCATTGGCAATGACAATGTTGTTTGGTGCCTACGAATTTATTATATGAGCAATGCTTTTTCGTCAACTGTCGGCATCGCCAGTGTTTGCGGATTCTGTTTTTGCGCACACTGCCTGTTGCGTGATATTTCGGCGTTTCTTGAAAGGTTGAATACAAAATAATTCAGATTTCATTCAACATAGCAATCATGAAGTGCAATGTAGACGCACCGAAGTGAGTGTAAGTGCGGAAAGCTACCCCTCCACGTTCCACAACATGTGTTCTATCATGACGTGGATAAATTTTGAGTTGAAATTACTCTGTAACATACTATTGTTTCGAATTTCGCTAATGGGGCCAACATTGCACTTCAAGTTACGAATTATCCGCATTTCGAATTAAACAATTTAATTAACATGCAAAACTGTATCTCATGTTTCTGGGAACGAGAGCTGCTTCGAATTAGGCAGGATTTTGAATTAACCGATTTTGAATTATCGAGGTTCTACTGTATAACAGTGTAGGCTATAGCAAAAGTTCAATCTTTGGCACTCTGTAGCCTTTAATTTATTCTTGTGGCATTTATTATATACATTGTTACAAATATGTCAAAAGTTATATAAAAATGAAAGGTTTGAACCATTTAGTAGAAGTAGTAGCTTGCAACTGGTAGGTAATACTGCAAATAAAGGAAGTTTGTTTGAAACTGTACTGTATGTTCAGGAAAGGTGTATCGGTATGCGCTATCAGCTCATCAAATGCCTAACGAAAAGGAGGAAGTTGTTTCCACTGACAGCCCAAAGATATACAGTAAAACCTCGTTAATTCGAAGTCGTTGGGACTCAAAAATCGGACTTCGAATTACGTGATTTCGAATTAACCGCCAATTCGCAATTCAGAAGTACCAACCCTTGCCGCGTACAAAATATTCTAAGGCCCGTTACTGCATGCAGTTAACCTTGATTCACAGTTTATACTTTCCAAATGCCATGAAAAAGGAACTGTTTCCAAAATGTATCCAAGAAGGTGCATTTACAGTATTCAAATAATGAACTCGGATATCTCACTGGTAAACATAACCTCATGCAACGAAAGAAAGAAAAAAAAAGCACAATTCAAAGACGAGATAAATTATGCCGGTTCCCCTGTGCAAATGCATTATGTTTTTGGATTTCTTTACTGTTTGCATTTTTATTATAGATGCTTTGTACTGGCATGGAAAGTGCTCGACGCTCTTAAAACATTGTGGCTTATCGAAGTTTCCTATGACGAGGGGATAAAATATCTCGCTTCCATGTGCATTGCAACGCACTACTATGACCCCCATACCTCACACTTGTACGATTTCCCGGCTGGCAATTTCTCCTTTAAGACCATAAGACCGTTTGGACTCGCATTAAAATAAAGCAATGCAGTTTCACCGGCAATGACAATATTATTCGATACCTACGAATTTATTATATGAGCCACGTTTTTCGTCAACTGTCGGCATCGCCAGCGTTCGCGGATTCTGTTTTCCCGCACACTGCCTGTTGCGTGATATTACGGTGTTCCTTAAAAGGTCGAATACAAAAGAATTCCGATTTCATTCAACTTAGCAATCATGAAGCGCACTGTAGACCCACCGAAGTGAGTGTAAGTGCGGAAAGCTACCCCTCCACGTTCCGGAACGTGCGTTCTATTATGACGTGGAGCGGATAAATTTTGAGTTGAAATTGCTCTGTAACATACTATTGTTTTAAAATGTAATGGCAGTTTCGAATTAAAAGTCTGAATTTCGGTAATGAGGCCGACATTGTACTTCGAATTATGAATTATCCGTATTTCGAATTAAACAATTGAAATAACATGCAAAACTGTATCTCATGTTTCCGGGAACGAGAGCTTCTTCGAATTAGGCGGGATTTTGAATTAACCGATTTCGTATTATCGAGGTTCTATTGTAATCTACTTAACATGATTTCTAGTGAAATACGTATAAAAGAGATTAATTAATGCGAATTTGTCAGGAAAATACAGAGAAAAAGCCTTAGTAGAAAAACTTCAGGTACTTTCATAACAATATTAACAATGCCTACCTTTCTTGTCCACCAGAAGAAATATTATAATACATAATACTCTTGAATAACCTGCTATTGTTATGATTGAGAGACAGGTTTCCTACAGCAACAACAACAAAGAAAACAGCAATAAAATGCTCTGGAACAATAGACAGTACAAATCTGTCGCATAAAATCAAAGCAAAAGTATTATCTGATTGCTTGCATGTTCTATGATCAGGTGTGTTTAATATTCGGAGTTCAGGGATCTTACTTAGAAATTATTCAGAATAATCTTCACTCTCGTCTGAATCATTGTCATCTGAACTTTTGCCGAGGTTGATGATGAACTGGTCTAATTCTAATTCCTCATCCATGATGTGGTCATGCTCCCAGTATTCCTGCTCATTGGCTTTTACGTTGTTACAACATTTTGTCCATTTGCCTTGCGAATACTGTGCAAACAATATCTGGAAAAAAGTTCCCTTTTGGTCGAGCGTATCCGCTGTCACGAGCGATCTGTAAGACAGAGCAACATTTTTCGTACAGAATAATCATTTTTATTTATATTGGGAATAGGATTGCCTCATTTATGAAAAGGCATTAGAGATGCTAAGGCACTTTTTTTTTTTGAGCTAAAAAGTGAATGATGCGTTAGTTGAAATATATTCTTATTATGTACCTCTCCTTTGATGTCTGCCCAAACCAATTCAATGGGATTGAGATCTGGATGATATGGAGGAAGATGGAGAACTTCATAGCTTTTCAAAAGATTATCAATTTTGAATACCTTCTCCACGCTAGCCCTTCTCACGAGTCCCAACAATTCAGCCTTTGTCATACCTGAATCAAACTCAATTCCTTTCTTCTGCAGCCATTCCTGTACATCCTTCTTCAGATAGGTAGAATTAGGCTTTCTGTCTTCCTGAACATAATGATAGGCTGCATTGTCCATTATTACTACTACGCTCCGTGGTGTTAAATTTGGAGCAAGTCGCTCATTAATCACTTAGAAAAATTGTTATAATTCATGTCGTCATGATAGTCCCCAGTCTTTAGGAGAGACTTATAAATTAAAAGGAAATTGGGAACAAAACCATTCTCTCCTCCACTGTGCACTATAATTAATCTGTCACCCTTTCCTATGGAACAAAGTACCCCCAGTTCTTCAGATCCTTGCCAGCACCGAGAAACAACACGCGAAGCATGAAGACAGGTTTCGTCTATAAATATAATATTTCTGCCTTCATTTCAGAAAATCCATAACTGTCACAGGTATTTCACTTGCCATTCCACAGTTTCTGGTCGCTCAACTAAAATCTTACCCTTCGATTGGCATTTCCTCCAACGAAATTCTGGTCGCTCAACTAAAATCTTACCCTTCGATTGGCAAAATCCCAAGTTATGCAGATGTGAGCAACTGCACTGCACTATGTCATCTTCCAAAGCTTCAGAAAAGTTTTTTAAAGTGAGCACTTGTTTTCTTACAGCGTAAAATTCATGAATCTTTCTCCTAATAAATGCTTTTACGAAATCATCAACTGGAACTCTCTTCTTTTTTTCACCTCGTTTTCCTGTCAGAGTGCTAAACGTAAGTTCCCCCTAGCCAGACTTGACTCTTCCTCTTTCATTATCTCCTTCACCATTGTTGTTCCCACTCCTGTCGCTTCTGAAACTGTCTGCACAACATTTAATTTCAAGTCGTGTTCTCGCTTCATAACTTTCATATGTTCACTCACTTTATAAACAATTTCACGGCCTGACCTCCCAGTGGTCTCCCAAATTTAGAAGAGGACCTAGAAGTCATGCCCGCATGTAACATGCACCGCTTGAGAGACGTTTGCACTTCAGCGCTAGCCTGCTGCAGGAATGGGGGGGGGGGGGAAGATAGCTCCCACCACTGCATGCGCAACCATTTCTCGCGTAGGACGCTTTAAACCAAAATGGACTATAATAGGCAAGCAAAGTCAGACTTCACTTCAGAGGAGCATCTTGCTCTCCGAAGGTACAATTTACCCTGTGAAGTTCATTTCCCATTATCGCATAACTTTCCTCGACCTACCTCTTGTGGTGCAAACACAGTGGCACAGTTTTGTCTGTTTGAAATCACATTCCATTCTCAATGGCTGACGGAACATTTTCAGGGCTGGGAAGAAAGTGATAATAGTAAGTGATAATGGCAAAAATTTGTGATGTGGTAAGTGAGGTAATTTTTTTTGTGTAGGTTTAGTTCGATGGGATTCGAGGCTTCAAATTTATGATGGGTTTTAGTGAGGTTTCACTGTTCTGTGAATGACTACAAAAGAATTTGTATTAAAATGAGGGAAGTATGAACATGTAAGTCAGTCTTAATACGCATGTATTATGTCTTGAGGTGAGTTCGGAGGTAGCTTAGCACTTTCGACTTCTCCTGCTGATAATTCATCTGTCACATTATGATCTTTGTCCTCGATAGTCTCGATTGTCTCAAGCAAAAAGAAAAATCTGACAGATAGTTTATTTTCAGATCCAACATCCAAATTTTCTAGCATTTGAGACACCTCATCAGTAGAAAGACTATTGTAACACAACGTGTCATTAAGAGGAACGCTTTCTATGTGGTGAGATGAACACAATAATCCTAACTCGAACACTCATCTGACAGTTATAGCTTAAGAAAACTAATAATCCAGGCTAGGTACACGCTGTTGTCTGACAGTGTAAACTGCTCTGTTGTAATAAGGAATTGTACAGGTGTCAAAGTAAACCCTTTCGCTGTCCAGGATATGTATTATTAAAAAACTGATCTGCGCTCAGATGGCCTTCACTTAAACTGCAGTGATAAGTATAAGGTAGGAAATTTGTTTAGAATGGTTATAGGGAGGTACATTCCGGGAAACAGGGTGGTCTAAGGAGAAGTGATCAGGGTACAGGGAGCTGGAAGTCAATTGGGGTGACATAAAAATGTTAATGTTGAACTGTAGAAGTACTGTAAAGAAAGGAATAGAATTAAGTAATTTAATAGTTATATACTTACCAGATATTGTAATAGAAGTCGAATCATGGCTGAGAAATGATATAATGGATGCAGAAATTTTCTCATGTGACTGGAGTGTGTATCGTAGAGATTGGATAGGAATGGTAGGAGGGGGAGTATTCATTCTGGTGAAAGAAGAATTTATAAGCTATGAAAAAGTTAAAGATGACAAACATGAAATTCTACGTGTAAGGCCCATCTCTAAAGATATAGGCAACTTAATGTCTTTCGAGTGTACATACTGGGAAAGGTTAGCGTTGATGCTGATTCAGGATTATTTGATAAGATAATCAGCTATGTGGGGAAACAGTATTGAAAGGAACGTGATTGTAGCGGGTGATCTCAATTTACGAAATGTCAATTGGGAAGGTAAGTGAACAACAGGAAGCATGACCAACAAATGGCAAATAAGTTAATCTGGGAAGGACAGCTTATTCAGAAGGTGATGGAACAAACTAGAGGGTAGAATATTCTGGATGTGGTGCTTGTAAAACCAGATGACCTCTATAGAGAAACCGAAGTATTAGTGATCACGATGCTGTTTTTGTCATAATTAAAAATAAATATAATAGAAAGGAAGGTCTTAAAAGTACGACTATTAGGCAGTACCATATGGCTGATGATAAAGGCATGAGGGAGTTTAAAAAAAGTAACTACAATCAGTGGAAAATGGCAAATAAAAATGTAAAGATTCTGGGATGGGTTTAAATTAATTATTGAAGAATGTGAAAACAGATGTGTACCTTTAAAGGTGGTAAGGAATTGTAAAGACCCACTATAACAGAGAAATAAAGAGACTGAGAAGGAGGTGCAGGTTAGAAAGAAATAGTTAGAAATGGCTCTGGAAGTAAGGAGAAATTGAAGGAACTTACTAGGAAATTGAATCTAGCAAAGAAGTCAGCTAAGGATAACGTGATGGCAAGCATAATTGGCAGTCATACAAATTTTAGTGAAAAATGGAAGGGTATGGAAAGGTACTTTAAGGCAGAAACTGGTTCCAAGAAAGACATTCCAGGAATCAGTAATGAACAAGGGGAGTGTGTATGCGAAGATCTTCAAAAGGCAGAAGTATTCAGTCAGCAGTATGTAAGGATTGTTGGTTACCTCCAGATAAGAGGTGACTAATACTGAAGTATTAAAATTTACCTATGATAACATCATTGTTACCATGTCACTGGATTCTATATGCAGGCGCCTTGGAATGCTCGTGTAGTTGTTGAGACGGTCTCGAGCTGTTCGAAGGTCTCGGACTCCACTTAGAATGAGGAGATAAAGGCTAAATTAGGAATTAACTCGATGGATGAAGCTGTACGCATAAACCGGCTTTGGAAGATAGGAAACTTAAAGGGGTCCACCTTTTCAATGCAAATAAATGTTATAGTTTATTTACAACATGTATTTACACTTGGAACTAGTTTCGACGCTGTTTGGCGTCGTCTTCAGCCAAAATGTGGGAAATGTTGTAATGAGATGATAGGCATTGGAGATTCAAATTATTTCAGACACTCTTCCATTGAATGTTGCCTGCCGCGGGTGTAGTACAAAACATAGGTTAGATTTCAATAAACACAATCGTCTCAAAAATGCACATAACATTTTAAAAATATTTGGGTTGAGATGAAATTTGGCAGTTAGGGATTGAAATCACTTATTCAATAAGCGTCAATTCAAAAAACAGCTGTGAAGGGTGAGATAAAAAATTGCACAAGCGTGAGTTTGGACTCGATAAATGCAAAAAACACATGTAACACATTCGGAAATGTAGGTTCTTGATGGATTTGGCACAAAAGGTCTGCGTTCAATCATTCATTGAATGGGGACTCATGGTGCGAGATAAACTTGGCAGTGAAGGTTCGAATTGTAGATATTCAGTAATGCCATTTCGAAACAGTCCATGAAGGGTGAAACAAAAGCTATAATTCATACGAGTTAGGACTCATTAAATAATACTTTCAAATACAAATAACATATTCAAATTTTCGTAGTACAAGGTGAAATTGGCAGTTAAATAATTAAAATTTGTAGATATTTCTTTGTCAGGTGCCATATAGGTCAAGCGCAGCGTAAGTATGAGACAGGATTCAACATATCCAAAATTTGTACAAATGCATATAACATATTTGAATCCAAGTGTGAGATGAACATACTAGTTAAAGAATCACTTAGTTGAGGGTGTAGTAAACATATTCGGCTCAACAAGAATACAAAATTTGAATTAAGGAAGACGTTCCTCTGAGAGCTTAGAGGTTGACTGTGCTAATATTTGTGGTGTATTGTTGCAACGTTACGTGTAGGAGGGGGGGCAGATTTCTATGATGTTTATTGCGGGACCTAAGGCGGTAAAGCTATGGCACGAGATGAAGAGGAACAGACCACATTGGATAGTTTAGGTCTGGGGAGTGGCCATTGTGGGATTAGGAGGGGAGAGGGAAGGAGCGATAGGGGAGGAGGAGTGGAAGGAGGGGGAATATGGAGGGTGATGCGGTGAAAGTGTGTGGCGTGACAAAACTAGTTCCAAGTGTAAATACATGTTGTAAATAAACTATAACATTTATTTGTATTGAAAAGGTGGACCCTTTTAAGTTTCCTATTTTCCATTCTCAGTTCAATACAGACAAAAATGAAATTCTTAGATTTAAATAAACCGGCTTTGGTGGTGGGGTCATATGAGGCGAATGGAGGAGGATAGGTTGGTTACCTATGAAAATAATTTACTCATGTCAAGGGAAGTAGAGGGAGACCAAGATGACGATGGTTAGACTCGGTTTCTAACGATTTAAAGATAAGAGGTATAGAGCTAAATGAGGCCCCAGCACTAGTTGCAGGATTGTGGCAATGTTTAGTAAATTCACAGAGGCTTGCAAACTGAACGCTGAAAGGCATAATGTTCTTTAATGATTATGTATGTATGTATGTAACAATGACATTTACAATAAGATACAAAAGTTGAAAATTAGAAAAGCGGCTGGAATTGATAAGGTTTTGGGGGATATACTAGAGACAATGGGTTGCAATATAGTACCATATCTGAAGTACTTATTTGATTATTGTTTGTATGAAGGAACAATTCCAACTGAATGGAGAGTTGCTGTAGTAGTCCCTGTTTAGAAAGGAAAGGGTGATGGACATAAAGCTGAAAATTACAGGCGAGTCAGTTTGACATGCATTACATGTAAGCTTTGGGAAAGCATTCTTTCTGATTATATTGGATATGTTTGCAAAGTTAATGACTGGTTTGATAGAAGGCAATTTGGATTTAGGAAAGGTGGTTGTATTGTATTTATTTCATCCAACAGTGATATGGGACACGTCAGTAATCATATTTACAGTAACAAAGGATAAAACAGTAATATACATGCCATGAGAAATAAAGAGAAATATACAATGTGGTAAAGAGGCACAGATAAAAAAAAAAAAGGCCATACATAAGTTAATTTTCCAGCGCTAAGTATTCTTCAATAGAATAAAAACAATGGTTAGAAACAAATTTGAATAATTCTTTCTTAAATTTTGAACATGGTTTTATATGCTTAATGTAGTCTGGCAATTTATTAAATAAACGTACTCCTGCATAACTCAAACTTGATTCATAAAGCTTAGTTTTGTGTGGTTCTATTTGCAGACTGTGTCTATTTCTAGTATTACACCTATGTACGTCGGAGTTTATGGTGAAACTGTTTGCATTCTCCTTCATATATACAAGTGTATGGAAGATATAAAGGCTAGGCAATGGCAAAGTTTAAAGTATTTCTTCCAGCTTGTCCTCCTGCTGACACCGGCCATTCCTCTAATTATTTTCTTTTGTAACTTAGATGAATTCTCTATAATGTGAATTCCCCCAATGAATGATTCCATAGGTTAGTGTGGGATGGACAGATGCAAAAATCATTATTCAGCAAGCCTCTAAATTAAAACTATTTTTCAAAGATATTGTCATGAAATAAATTCTACTAATCTTTTTCCCTGTAAACTCTGTATTTTTTTCCCAGGTTAATGATTCATCCATCCACAAGCCAAGAAGCTTTATTGATGATGAGTACTGAACTATGGTCTCTCCAAACGATATTGGACAAATTTCCATATTTAGATTAATCTAATCACAGAAGTTTTCTGTTGAGAAAGGAATTCAAGCCAGCTCAGGGTATTACTATATTGCCTGCCTTTAATTCTGACCCTTTAGAACTTTCATCAGCTACAAAAACAGTAATATCATCTGCAAACAAAGTTAATTGCACTCTTTGAACATCATCGACAATTTGGACAATATAATTAATAAATACTAAAAAATACTCCAGAAGGAAACTATAAGAAACTAAAAAAGTTACACAGAAGTGCCGAGAGGCAAAAGATGGATGAATGACATTTGTAAAAGCATAGAACATGATATGAAAATCGGAAATGTTGACAGAGCGTACAATCAAGTAAAAAGAACACAATTCAAGGCTAAAATGAAATCCAGTGTAATAAAAGATACGGAAGGAAGTCTGTTAATAGAAGATGAGGAGGTAATGAAGAGATGGAAAGAGTATTTGGAGGATCTATATAATGGAGAAGAAATTGACAATGTAGATGAGTACATCATAAAACAAGACCAGGTTTCACAAGATGAACTAGGTCCTCCCATAGTGAGAAGTGAATTCGAAACAGCACTGCAACAGCTGAAAAAGTACAAGGCTCCTGGACCAGACAAACTGCCTGCTGAACTGTGGAAAAACTCTGGAAAAAGGATGAAGGATGAACTCTTCAAAATCACCAGGTATTGCTATGAAAACGGAGATATGCCAGAGGATTTTGTAGAAAGCAAAGCAGTACTTCTGCACAAAAAAGGAGATTCAACAGAATGCTCCAGTCACAGAATACTAAGTCTTGTTTCACATGCAGCAAAAATATTCACATGCATATTAAAAAACAGAATCAAAATGAAAATTGAGCAGAATCTAGATGATGATCAGTTTGGGTTCAGGAAAGGAGTAGGAATGAGAGAAGCTATTATAGCATTCATCCATCCACAAGCCAAGAAGCTTTATTGATGATGAGTACTGAACTATGGTCTCTCCAAATGATATTGGACAAATTTCCATCTTGGAGAGAAGATTGGAGCTTAACAGAAATACATATATAGCTTTTGTAGACCTGGAAAAAGCTTTTGACAATGTTCATTGGAAAAGGCTGTTCAAAATTATGAAGGACATTCATTTGGGCTGGAAAGACAGAAAAGCAATACTTAACCTAAACATCGAAAGTAATGATAAAGTATGCAAGGTAAGAATCAGGAAAGGAGTAAGACGGGGGTGTTCCTTATCACCATTTCTATTTAATCTGTACATTGAAGAGGCCATGAAAATTTTTAAATCCAAAACACCTGGCATTAAAATAAATGGAACAACTGTACACTGTATTCGATTTGCCGATGATATTGCACTTCTGGCTGACAATGAGAAGAACATGCAGATCATGCTCAACAAATTAACATCCATCTTAAAAGATTTCCAACTTAACATTAATGTAAATAAAACTAATGTTATGGTTGTAAGCAAATCTAAAATGAAGCCAGAGGCACAGCTCAGAATTGGAAATATTTTAATAAAACAGGTGCACAAGTTCTGCTACTTAGGATCAGTTATTGCCGATGACAACAGATGCACTGTGGAAATAAAAAGAAGGATTTCCCTGTGTAAGAAAGCCTTTGAGGAGAAGAAACAGCTCTTAACTAATAAATCCTTAAATACTGAACAAAAGAAATTATTTATCAAAACGTTCATTTGGAGTGTGCTGCTATACGGCTGTGAAGGATGGACTCTCTTGAAGGAGGACGTGAAACGACTAGAGGCAGTGGAAATGTGGCTATGGAGGAAGATGACAAGAACTAGCTGGATTGAGAAGAAAACTAATGAAGCAGTGCTTAGAGAAATAAACACCCAGAGACATTTAATAACAACGATAAAAAGGAGAAAAGCGTCAGTTTTCGGTCACATTCTCCGGCATAATAACTTCATAAAGAACTTGTTCGAAGACAAGGTGATGGGAAAGAAAGGCAGAGGGAAACCACGGAAGAAGATCATTGAAGAGGTAGTTGAGATGATGGGATGCCAAGGTTATGGAGAGATGAAAAGGATCGCAGAGAGAAGAGATCAATGGTTGCAGCGACAAGGCGAAGCCTTTAGATAATGATGATGAAAACTGACCCCTATGGAACACCATGATCTATGTTTCTGGCACAGGAATACACCTCCCTAATTTCATTTTTGCTCAAATCAGTACTGGTATATGATATTTCAACAATCTGTCTTTTATCTCCTAAAAATGATTTGAACCAGTTATAGGCCATTCCCCGAACTCCATACATGTATAACTTTTCTAAAAGCAAGCTGTGGTCAGTTATATCAAAAGCTTTTGTTAAGTCCAAGAAAATACCTAAACTTGCACCCTTCCCATCTAGTGTGCCATATATCCGTTCAATAAAGTTATTGAATGCTATGGTAGTTGATCTAGTTTTACGAAAGCCATTTTGCCAATCAGCTAATATATTATGCTTCTCTAAGAATGATAATAGTCTATCATACATAATTCTTTCCAGTATTTTGGAGAATACAGAGGGGAGGCAGACAGGCCTATACATACCTGCCAACCTTTCCGATTTACCCGGAAACTTCCCGTTTTTTAACTCGTCTTCTGATTTTCTGATTTATATTTAATTCTTCCTATTTTTTTACCAATATAACCTCCAAGTACGGTCAATACTCTTCCCCTATGATAAAGGATAAATTCTTATGTGCTTGTGTAATTTATCCAACCTCATTTTCAAGCGTATTTATTTGATGCTTTATCTTGAGAGTGTATTGCCCGTCGCCTTCGTGTATCGCGTTTCCTGCAGCATGTGTGCTTTATGGCTGAGGATTCGGGATGGCAATCGTCCTACAAGCAGGAGAGGCTAGCACATGCTAGAGACTCAGTTAATCGTGACGAAAGAATGAGTTTCTTATTGTGTGGTTCGCGCACTGTTAACATTGTTTCCGTGCTTGATTTCGTTTGAGTTGTAGGCCACATGCTTTTTTTCTAGCGGTTCTGTGCTTTTCCCTGTGTCAAAGTCGTATGTTAATAATGTATGAGACATACCGATCTGTTTTGTATGCAGTAGTTTAGTATATTTCAATGCAGTTTTGTTCATTCTTACTTCATAATTTTAATGAGTTCAATATATTTCAGGAAGTTGTGTCGGTGTGGTATAAATACAGTGGAACCTCGATACCTCGAATCACCTCGGGAGCCAAATTTTATTTCGTGTTATCGAAATTTCAAGATAGAGAATACCGTTTTTGTGCGTGTATAGCACATAATTGAATCATATGTATCTATGGGCTTTTACTGAATACATTATTTTTAACAGTACTTAATTCCCACCACTAAAAGCCATACGCCATTTTCATTTCAACAGTACTTAAAAATATACAAAGAAACTCTATTTTATGGCATCACTTTAATTATAACACTTATTTCAGTAACCTTTTAGAAGACAGGTTACAGTACATACAATAGTGAAACAAGGAGCATAGCTCCGTTAACAACTTTGGAAAAAATTCCGTTAAACTTTTCTGTTTGTTGCGGTTAACCATTCCTCCCTTCACGTTGAAACTTTTCATCAATACCATGCAGCTGAGTTTCGTAAATGGAGCTTGTCATCCGCGACTTCTGGGCTTTCTTTCATACTTGACTGGTAATTAATTCACACCCGAGAAACAGCGAGGCGTAGCCGATTTTCCGATCACTAGAAGTTCGAGTTTTTCGGTTCCCGTCATATTAGTTCCCAGCTTCGCTGCAACCCTTTCTTTACCTGTTAACTGTTCCTCACAAACCACAAATGCTGTATTGCACAGTTAATGTTGCACAAAATTCGAGTTAAAGAGTATTTTTTGCTTCAAGAGAGGAAATGTTTGCTTTGAGAAATCAAGAAGTTCGTATAACCGAATTTCGAGTAATAGAGAATTAAGTACATGTGAAGAATGGGACAAACGGCCAGAAAATTTAAGTTACTTTGAGACAGAAAATTTGAGTAATGGAGGTTCAAGATATCAAGGTTGATTGTATTATTATTCGTATGTATGTGTGTGTCATAAATGAGTGATAAGGTACATTTTCTTGTAACCATTTTTATGTTTTTTTTTAGTTGAAGATTTTAAATTTAATGGTCAATTCACATTGTAACTGTAGATATGTATGCTTTTTGTCCTGTCCTTTTCTCACTTAGACCATGGCCAATATATATGTGATGAAATTCAAGAATTAAAAAAAAACTTCTTCCTATTTTTGATTTTTAAAAGTTGGCAGCTATGCCTATAGTTTCCCAATATTCTTCACTACCCTTTTTATGTATCGGAACAACTTTGTTTACCTTGAATTTGCCTGGAAATTTACCAGTGGTTAGTGACAAATTTATCAAATAACAGAGAGGCTTGATTATGTATTGGTAACAACATTTAATAAGATAGTTTGAATAACCATCTAAACAAGATGACTTCTTTTTACTCATCTGTTTTATTATCTTTTCTATCTCTTGCTCAGTCGCAGGAGTAAGAAACATGGATGATAAAATTCCAGTGAACTGTATTCAAGTTTGTTCTCATCATTGATGTTTGAAAATTTTCCGTTAACCTCAAACTGCTTCTAGAAAATAGTTACTAAAGATTTCTGCAACTTCTTCTGGATCACTGACTTCTTTCCCTGCATTTGTAAGAGTAGTTATCTTTTTTATTGAAACTAGAGTACCTTTCTCCCTTTTTATAATGTTCACATACATGTACACCTGTTTTTAGAATTTCTTAGCTCATTCTCATTATGCCATCTTTTGGCAGCCTTCAAAACTTCTCGATATATGTTCTTATATTTCTTATAATAATCTTTCAATTCAGATGAGTTATTACTCCCTTTCACACATTTGCTTAAAATTTAATCGTCTGCTTGAATTTCTAATTCCTGTTGTAATCCACCCATTCCTATAATTTTTTACAATTACCCTTTTGACTGGTATTGCCACTTCATAATAATAGTTGAACAAACCCAAAAACTCACTGAAGGCTTCATTTGTCGAGTTATTTCTATATACACTTTCCCAACTTTCCTTGGCCAATAACTGGTTAAAATATGAAAAATTTTCCTTGTTACAGATTCAAGTTTCCCTGTAAATTACATTGTTATTTTTTTAATTACGGTTTCCTATTACCCTAAAATATAGGTGCACAATTTGAGCAAAATGATCTGAAAAACCTGTATCATAAACTTCTATTTCATAATTATTATTACATTGATGCTCAACTGGTAGGATTCCAGCGAGATATAGCAGATATCTTGGATTCAGGAGATCAGATGGATTGTATCGCGATTGACCTATCTAAGGCATTTGATAGGGTAGATCATGGGTGACTACAGTCGGAAACGAGTGCAATTGGACTAGATGAAACAGTGACTGAATGGGTGGCTATATTTCTAGAAAATAGATCCCATGTTTCTCTTCTCTTCTCTAGGTGTTCTCTTATCTGATCTAACCAACTTTTTCTAGGGCGTCCAATTGGTCTTTGTCCTAGAACGATCTTTTCAAGATACTTCTTTAGTATTTGAGTCTCCTGCATCCGCTTAACGTGTCCTAGCTACTTCAGCCTTGCAACACTCAGCCTTTCTTCCATGGTCAGGTTGACCTGCAGGTCTCTTCATATCTGATCATTCCTAATTCTGTCCTTCCTTGCTTTCTGTACAGCTGTTCTAAGGAAGTCCATTTCAACAGCTTGCAGTTGACTTACTTCTCTTTTATGTATGATGCAACTCTCTTGAGACAATACGCCATGATGGGCAGGAGATAAGTCTTTTAAACAGGGTCTGTTTAGCCCTCTGAGGAACTCCCTTGTCCCAAACTATGTTCCATACTTGATGGAAGAAGTTGGATCCTTTTTCACCCTTTTCAACACTTCATTATTGGCAGTTGGCTAAATGGTTAGGATGCTGGCCTTTGGTCCCAGGGGTCCTGGGTTCGATTCCCGGCAGGGTCAGGAATTTTAACCATTATTGGTTAATTCCGCTGACGCTGGGGCTGGGTGTATGTGTCGTTTTCATCATTTAATCCTCATCATGACGCGCAGGTCGCCTACAGGCGTCAAATCATAAGACGTGTATCTGGCGAGCCGAACTTGTCCTCGGACATTCCCGACACTAAAAGCCATACGCCATTTCATTTTCTTGGCAGTTCCATCATTTGATATTGTACTCCCCAGACATTTAAAGTTATTCACACATTCAATCTTCTCTCCCTCGAGGCTGAGGTTACAAGATGTATATGTCCTAACTTTCATTACCACTATTTTGCTCTTGCTCACAGTTAACTTATATTCTTTAAACTTGGTGTTCCAAAGATCCAGTCTCCTCTGAACATCTCTTTCAGTTCCTCCCCAAATGGCAACATCATCAGCAAAAACAGCAAAAATTTTATGTGTGAAATGAAGAGTAATGGGGAAAGAGAACTCCCTTGTTGTACACTTCTTGTTTTTATATTAGTATCCATGTGTGAAATGAAGAGTAATGGGGAAAGAGAACTCCCTTGTTGTACACTTCTTGTTTTAAACCACTGAGATCTTCCATCTCCATTTTTTTTTGGCTAGTGGTTTAACGTTGCACCGACACAGATAGGTCTTATGGCGACGATGGGATAGGAAAGGCCTAGGAGTTGGAAGGAAGCGGCCGTGGCCTTAATTAAGGTACAGCCCCAGCATTTGCCTGGTGTGAAAATGGGAAACCACGGAAAACCATCTTCAGAGCTGCCGACCGTGGGATTCGAACCCACTATCTCCCGGATGCAAGTTCACAGCCGCGTGCCTCTAACCGCATGGCCAACGTGCCCGGTAACCATTTCCTAGTTGCCCACTACTTTCACAATCATCATACAACATCTGAACTTTTTTTAAAATTAGTTCTTGTGGGATGTTACATTTTCTCAACATTCCCGAAATTTTTTCCTCTCTCCACCCTATGATGTATGCTTTTTCCAAATCCAAAAATGCTATTGTTAAATCCTTTCCCTTTTCCCAAAATGTTTCCATTAGCTGCCTGAGTGAAAAATCTAGATCTGTGGTTCCTCTGTTTCTTCTAAATCCATGTTGTTCCTCTTTAATCAAAGAAGAATCAGTCAAAGAAATTTGTCAAATTCAAATTGATCTTCCATTATTTCTCTCAGTCTCTGTTCTATAATCTTCTCCATTATCTTAAGTCATTGTCACGAAAGGGTGATGTCTGGATAATATGTGCACTTCCTTTTTTAAACAATGGTCTTATAATTCCTTTTTTCCAGTCATCTGATATAACTCTCAGTGTTCGATGTAGCAACTGTTTTCCAGGTATTCCAGCTGCCTTAATCATATCTACTGTTAGTTCATCTGCTTCTGCTGACTTTTCATTTTTTTAATTTTCTGCTTCTGTAATTGGAGGTTGTTCCTTATCTAATTCATTAGTGACTTTGGTAACTTCTTGTTGTTCACACACCCCATTCAATAATTTTTCAAAATAACTCTTCATCTCTTCTCCGATTCCTACCATGTCTCTGATAATGATCCCGTCCTCTTTTTCATTAGCTTTAATTTCTTTCCTATTTGATGTTTTACTTTTCATTAACCCATATAACATTTTCAGATTTCCTTTACTATCTTCCTCAATTCTTAGGCGATCTGTTCCCAGCTCTTCTCCTTTTCTTCTTTCTTTTTACCTGGAATTTCTTATTCCTGTATTGCTGTTGCAGTTTTCCTTAATTTTTCATTCCCTGAGTCTGATTACGTTTCTCAACATCTTTGTTTTTCTTGCCATGTTTCTTTCTTCAGTTGTATGCTTTACTCTATCATTCCACCAGCTTGTTTCTTTCTCCTTTACCTTTCGTTTTGCACATACCTTTATAGCACAGTTAACTATTGTTGTTCTAAATGCATTCCACTCTTCATCAACACTACCTGTCTTATATTTTGGCAGTTAACTCGCTATCAAATTTTGAAAATCCCTCTTGATTTCTTCATTTTTCAGTTTCCATTCTTGAAACTTTGGCAATCACCTTTTCACTGCAAGTGTAGCTTTAACTGTGCAAATTAGATCTACTACTAGAAGTCTGTGGTCGCTATACAAGCTTTCACTTGGGATAACTTTCGTATCCCTCACTTTTTCCCCAATTAATTTATCAGTTATCACATAATCCATAGTTTGGTAATCTTATGGCTATCCTGTTTTTTGAAGAATGTATTTTTTAATAAAAGATTGTTTTTTTACACATAAATTTAGAATTTGTTTTCCCTCTACATTTCTTGTTCCATATCCGAAAGGGCCCATCACCACCTAGTACCCAGATCTATTGACCCGAAGTTGGGCATTCAGATCTCCAATTATCATAACACTATCTTCTTGTATTTGATCTTCCATATCATCTATGAACTCAGTTTTCTCATCGCTGCATCCTTGATGAGGGGCATACACTTGGGACTATTGTAAAACTATTCTTCCCTAAGTTTACTCTGGCTTTCATTATTCTATCATGTACGCAGGTAACATCTGTGACGTGATATCTTTGTGGAATACCAAACCTACTCTATTTCGTGCTTCCTTTCTGTTACCATGCCAGTACAGTTTGTAACCTCCTCTTAATAATCTTTAGTTTGTCCCTTTCCATTTGGTCTCGCTCAATCCCAGTATATTAAGCTTCCTTCTTTCCATTATATCTACAATCTCTCCACTCTTGCCTGTCAGTGTTAAGATGTTTAGAGTTCCTATTCTCAGCTTATGTTTGTATTTTAGTCCAGTCCAAGTATTTTGTCTTTCATTGATATTACTTCATGTATTCCTAGGATTATCTTCAAACTCTGGAGAGTTGTCATTCGTTCCAAGGGTACATGGAGCTTGGCCCAAATTTGGTTTATTCTTCCATCCGAGGCTCGTTCTTAGATGGAAAGCAACACATAATAACACTCTTCTGCTGACCTGCTGAGCCTAACTCATCAGAGAATTTTATTTCAGGTTTTACTCCCTTAGTCTTTGGAGATCCCTCTTCTTCCCACACGGCTGTGGGTTCCTTCTGTACTATCCCCAGATGGATGGGCTGCCTCCTCCGCCAGTTCAGCTGTATTGAAAACTGTTTTCATTGCGGTAATCACATAAATGGGATTGTAAATAAAGGGTAAAGATCTCTGCACATGGTTATGAGGGTATTTAAGGGTTGCTGTAAGGATGTAAAGGAAAGAGCAAATAAGTCTCTGGTAAGACCCCCTGCTGGAGTATGGTTCCAGTGTATGGGTCCCTCACCAGGAATACTTTATTCAAGAACTGGAAAAAATCCAAAAGAAAGCAGCTAGGATTTGTTCTGGGTGATTTCTGATAAAAGAGTAGCTTTACAAAAATGTTGCAAAGTTTAGGCTGGTAACACTCGGGAGAAAGGAGGCGAGCTGCTCGACTAGGGGCCTTTTCTACCATCTGCTGGTAAAGTGGCTGGCAGCTGCCCGGGAGGTAAACTACCTGGAGGTGTAAATCGGCTGGTACTTTGGCTTGTGTCCAGCCACCTCCGCGCAAGCGCTAGGTAGCTACCAGGAGCTAGACACCGATATACGAAGTTGGCTAGACTGATTTTCAGCGACTTCTCGCTTTCGAGTGTGGTGCTATCTATCGTCATATGCATGAAACTCATTTCGATTCTTATTTCCCTGTGCTTGCGTTTGCTTATTATCGCCAAAAAGCCTAATAAGGGGAGTTTCAAGAGGTATGGACAACGATTTATATCAAGCTTTCGTGATTTTAATCTATGATCTTCAATATCAATACCTAATCGGGATTAAAATCTTGAGATTACATTTTCTTACGCCCGTTATAACCTGTCATGTAATGCAGCGATTTGAAAAGTATTCCCGTAGTAGATTGGTCAAGTCGCTCGCTCCACAATAGAAGGTACGCAGGTTTTCATCGTATTTCTAATTTACATTTTAAAATGTATTTTCGATCCCTGCCGTTGTTCTTAACTCTCTTTCAAGCACTTCCATATACGTAGGCCTATGTACACACACATCTTCTTTACGGACTTATTGCCTTTGAGCATTCTATCTGCAGGCTTCTGTGAATTGATTATCTCCACGATGCTCTATTTGCAAATAGTTCTGTGACCTCGTTTAGTTCAACCTGCTTCCATTTATTGATAAAGTATTTCATTCTAATGTTTAACTTTATGAAGATAAAGTTGGAAGGTACTGTAAATGTAAATAACTAATCGGGATAAATATCCATTCATAGGAAGAGGAATTCGGGAATGGAATAGTTTCCATTTTCTTCGAAATAATCTACAAGAAGACTATGTAAACAACTAATAGGGAATCTGCTACCTGGGCGACAGTCCTATGTGCTATTAATCATAACATCACTTTCTATAAGTAGCATGCATATAAAGCAATTTCCTAGTAGACATAATATTGCGATTAAATATTTCAATGAAATATATTAACAAAAGAATGTATGAACAGAGGCATACAGATTAACACAACGCTAATAATGGAAATAAAAAAGATTCGTCATAATAAAGACTCGAACCTGCATACCTTGTATTGGCCATTACGCTACAAGAACATTCGAATAGTTAGGGTACGGTACATACTATATGTTAAGTTATACCTCGTGTCTGAAAACTGAAAAAGTAGAAAACTAAAGCCCATTTGAAATGATTTACAAATAGATTTTGATTTTATATCCTTTTAAAGTTTCTTTACGAAAGCTTGACTTATATAATGTGTTCCCTAAGCTACTGATGCGAGAGGCTGGTGTGACTGTTGCAACACAAGGGAAGCATTAATGTTCAAGATCCTGCAATACAATATCGGCCACTGTTACAGCATCATGCTTTTTTCAGTATACGAAGCTAATTTAAGTTGTATGTCACCAGAAATACAGCTAATATTGTTCAACTCTCAAAACTTGCCCGGCAGGTAAAGTCTTATCGGGCCCTCGAAGTGGCCGATAAATTACGCCCCCGGTAACTACGATTTATGATGCCGATAGCGCTACCTGGGGGTGGTCGAACGGAAACATCCTTTTTTACGCGGAGGGCAAATTACGCGCTACTTTACCAGTAGGTGGTAGAACCGGCCCTAAATGGTATGTTAAGAACTAGTGTTAGGTTTAATGGTCCACCCAATCAATACACTTCACTTTACAAGTGAAAACTATTTAATATTAAAATATATTAAACATACTTTGGAACATGTTTCGTCTTATTTCAAGACTTCTTTAGCCATAATGTTTCGTAACAGATTACAGTACTCATTGTTGCTGTCTAATAATTTTTAAAAATGAAAGAACCCATGTCCTTTAAGAACTGTTTCAGAATACATTAACCTTTTGCACTCCTATGTCGAGTACGGTTCGACATTAAAATATTAGACTTGCGCTCCGATGTGACATGACAATTTATCGTACTTTCAGCGATCGTATGACGACTGTGCCGTATTCTGGTATTGTAGAACTATCTGACGGTCTCTGAGAGAACATGTTTTCCTATTTACAATAGTTCGCGAGAATTGTGGTAACTATTTTAAGCTCTGTTATTCTCGAATGTTTATGCAAGCTCACAGATGTTGTTTGAATGTAAACATGGCTTCTGCTTCATCTTCACTCACGGAAGTGGATATTTTAGAATAGTTAGTGGGCAGTGATAGTGACGACGATGAACCAAGAACTGGCTTGGATGATTTATTAGTGAATAATGTAAGTGAAAGTGAACAAAGTGATAGTGATAATGAAACCGAAGGTGATGATGCTCCTCCATAACCATGGCGCGAGTGGAAAGTTGGCGATCCTGACTTACCTGCATTCTCATTCATTGAAACAATTTGTGGATACAAAGCATCAGGTAGGAAAAATCCCTCAACACCTTATGGATTTTTTCAACTTAGTTTTAGTGACGAGTTATTCAAGCAAATTGTCGACGAGACCAACAGATATGCTAAAGTCAAAATTCAGAAAGTGAGAAAACCCGGTCTCCACCCAGAAAACTGTTTTAAAAAGTACCACACAGTGCAAACATACAAGGATTAATGTATTTTGTGTGCCTAATTGTAAATATATTCATGTAACATACTTATATTTTGCGTTAGATTCTTTTACATTGTTCACATCCTACAGCTGTTCATAGTGCACAAATTAATTAGGAGTGGAGCAGGAAGCATGCGCTAAGGGTAATGGAGTTCAAAAGGTTAAAGACAATAAATAATATTTACATAAAAATGTCCATCACTTTTTGTAAAAAAGCATTTCTTCATTGTTAAAATTTGAATGACATTTCTTGAAAATATGACATGCAGTGCTGGTAGCTTCAGTGTACTGACTGAGGGAGATTTGAATTTTGGTCTCAGAATAGGGAAATGGGACCATATCCACATCAGAATACTTACAAAGGTTTTAATTCTTATGAAAATTCCTTTCAAAAAATAAGCTGTTTCTGGTAGAAGGAATCGAATGCTTCTGAGATAGCTGTCGTATGGCAAAGATCTGCACTGCATGACCACCATATTGATAGCTTAATTCTTATGAATATTCCTTTCAAAAGGCAAGGTCATCAAAGTTGGTGAAACTCCCTATAGCTGGTTCACATCTGAGCTGCGCTCTGACTTGCTTCTTGCCACACTACTGCAGTGCAGATCTTTGCCATGCGACAGGCTATATCAGAAGCATTAGATTCCTTCTACTAACAGAAATAGCATATTTTTTAAAAGGAATTTTCATAAGAATTAAGTTTTTAAGTATTCTGATTGGATATGGTCCCATTTTCATTTCCTGAGACCAAAATTCAAATCTCCCTCAGTCAGTACACTGAAGCTACCAGCTACCAGCACTGCAAGTCATATTTTCAAGAAATAAATGTCATTCAAATTTTAACATTGAAGAATTTTTTTTTCTTTTTCTTTTTACAAAAAGTGATAGGGCAATTTTATGTAAATATTATTTATTGTCTTGAGTGTATTCTCAAACAGTTCTTAAAGGACATGGGTTCTTCCATTTTTTAAAATTATTAGACAGCAACAATGAGTATCGTAATCTGTTACGAGACGTTACGACTGAAGAAGTCTTGAAATAAGATGAAACATGTTCCAAGGTATGTTGAATATATTTTAATATTAAATAGTTTCCACTTGTAAAGTGAAGTGTATTGATTGGGTGGACCATTAAACCTAATCATAATTTAAACTGTATCAATATGGATCTAAATGATGAAGTTCGTTAATTGTAATAATGAGTGGTATGTTCCGAGCTGTTAGCGAAAAGATGACGTGGAATTACATTAGTAGACGAATGAGTTTGAGTGGTGTCTTTAAAAGTAGGAAAGATCACAATATGAATATCAAGTTGGAATTCAAGAGGTCAAATTGGGGCAAATATTCATTTGTAGGATAGGGAGTTAGAGGTTGGAGTAACTTACCAAGGGAGATGTTCTTTAAATTTCCAATTTCTTTGTAATCATGTAAGAAAAAGCTAGGAAAACAACAGAAAGGGAATCTGCCACCTGGGCAACTGCCCTAAATGCAGATCACTAGTGATTGATTGATTGAAAATCGATGAAAATGTAAATATTTTGCTGGATGTGGTTTATCACCATAAACAGGATAAATAATTATGTAAAGTCAAGATATTTGAAGAGGAACGATATAAGAGTGCTCGCATTATTAAAGATAAATTGAAGGTGGGTGTCATTTTGACCCCCTTCCACTATTCTAGTGTTAACATACCTTTCACTTTAGGTCCCACCTCTGGGTTTTTTTTTTTAAGTGGTTGGTGTTTAAACTAGCAGCTATATGTTGGATTAGCTCCTGTGCATTTACTTTTGAGACACAGTAGTTAAAAATAGAGGGTCAATTCTTTCACATATTCTGTTCTTGTAGAGCCACCAGCTTCACAGCAGAATCAATTTGCCTGGCATCCATCTGGAGACCTGCACATGAGTGTTGGGGGTCAAGGCACTGTTGCAATGGACACAAGGAATCACAACAAAGAAACTGAAGATGTAGAAGTGATGTCTACAGATTCCAGCAGTAGTTCTTCCAGTGATTCTCAGTGAACTGTGTTGATAAGAGACATTTTAATTTGAAAATGAGAAGTTGCAATTTATTTTTATATTTTTGATAATTAATGTTATTTATTTAGGAAAGTTGTCTTTGTATATGCAGTGGAATAAAATATTTATTTTGAAAACTATTCTTTGTGTTCTGAGAGATTGTTCTTGTTAAAATTGTCAATGAAATATTAACTTGAAATTTTTGATAATGTTATTTATTTAACAAAGTTGTCTTTGAATATGCAGTGGAATCAAATCTATATAAATAAAGTTGTAGGGGTCTCCTGTCTGTAATTTTGTTTTGCCAATTTTTCAGATATTTATTTGTTTTACATCAACTCAAGACCATATCATTGGTTTTAAGCTTTCATATCTGTTTGTTCATCTGTTCCACCATCATGGCGAAACAGCTGGAAAGATCTCAGCCGAACTTCATATTTAGAGTATGTTCATCCAGGAGCAGGTTTTGAGATGCATAGGGCAGTCTGGGGACTTATAGGGAGATCACATGAGTTGTTTGATATTTTCTCATACACTATTTTCTGTAAAATCTTCAGACTATGTGAAATGTCCCTTCATTTTAAATAATTTTTGTTATCTACATAATTTCACTTACTCTTCAAATGACTGAGAAAATTACTATTTATTGCGGGTTTATGCTCTTTGTTGGATGACGGACACCATCGCTGACCGACCACAAACTTGCCACTTACCATGGCAGTGTTTCTTGGTATGTTTCCTCAAAGGAAAGTGTCCAGGTTTCGGAATTAACCATCTTGTACATATGGAAAAATTCAAGAAGAAAGTAATAAAGTTAAGAAAGTTGACTTTAATTGAAGATAGGATAATAACGGAGGGCAGCCGTTTAGGACAAATCTGTAAATACCAAGTGGATGTATTGGAAAAATGAAATGTCCCTCACTAAATTGTGATATATGAGTTACAGATTTATGAAAGAGGTAACAGAGGAGAAATTTAGGCACAGGGATTCTTACATAATCAGATAAGATGATGATGGTGTTATTACCTAAGCCTAAAGAGGCAAGGCAGAGGCAAGAAATAAAAGCAGAAAATGAAGTATCTCAGCAGCATGTAACTTACCCATATGTTGCTTCTTTACAGTTTGTGTGATGTCTGTGTTAATAATCACTGTATTCCATTTTTGGAGAAGACTACCGGTAATCCTCAATATTCAAAATCTTGCTAATTTTTTGTGATGTTTCCAGTAAGTATATGATCCTTTGTTTAGGAGTGTTAGTAAAGTTACAAGACCTAGTTTGTCTTTTCATTGCTGCTTTAAAGACCACCTGCTTCTAGAGCTTCTCTCCATTGATTCAGCATCTACTGGGTGAGTTGGCCGTGCGGTTAGGGGTGCACAGCTGTGAGCTCATATCCGGGAGATGGTGGGTTCGAACCCCACTGTCAGCAGCCCTGAAGATGATTTTCTGTGGTTTCCCATTTTCACCAGGCTATACGTTAATTCAGGCCACGGCCACTTCCTTACCACTCCTTGGCCTTTCCTATCCCATTGTCGCTATAAGACCTATCTGTGTTGGTGCGACGTAAAGTAAATGGTAAGATGATATAGGTGTTGATTCCCACAGGGAATATAAAATATTTGTCCTGAATGAGTAAATTTATAATTCCAATTTAATGGTCCATTATTGGACATTATAAATATAGCACATAGGGGCAAAACGCAGGCAACCAAGAATGAGTTAGCTGGAAAATTTATAATGTCCAATAACAGACCATTAAATTGGTATTACAAATAGAATAAAAAATAAAATAAAAAAAGATTCAGCATCTTCTGTGGATGCTCTTTATCTCACTTATGAGGACAATATCATCTACATAAAGCATGTTCCACAGAAGAGCACCGTCAGTTGTTAGATAGCCCACAACGAAGTTGAACAGAAGCTAAGCATAAGCTGAGTGCCGAACCGTGATGTTCTCCAACCTCTTTGAGTTTATCGCTTGTGCCTGCTGGACCTCATACTTTAGTTGTAGTATCATATTCCATTATCAATGTTTTCAGCATGCCTCAAAATTTGAGTGATAGACTACCATTTTCCATTCCAACAACTCGTCATAAATAATCCTGCAAATTAGGTGGGTTCAAATGGGGCTCCATTAATATTAGTGCAGTGGTTCCCAACCTTTTGTGGACCATCTCCCCTTTCTGGAGGTTGACTAACACCTATCACCCCTTTATCATTTTCATTGCATGCCTAATTTTAATTTGAAGTAAAGTGTAAATAATAAAGCAGTTTTATTATTTTGAACACGTTTACTACCGTATATAAAAGCAACCAAAGAAGTTTTATCCGGTCACTGTTAAATAACCTAGGAAAAATTTAAAATGTACATTTTTACATATTTTTTTAAGAAACAGGAGTACATGCTTTCATTTTTTTTAATTGGAATCTGGAAAAATTGAGAAAGTTGACAGTTAAAATTTGAAAAAATAAGTGAAAGTTTGAAAACTTTATTATTGTTTTATTTTACCTTTTCAATAGTGAATTTCAGTTAAAGCTTGAATATTCAGCTTTTTTCATCAAGTTCAGGCACAAGTCTCCTTTGGGGCAAATGTCCAACTTATTTCTTTGTTTTGTGAGGAGCTGGACAACAGAACTAAATCCTTTTTTCAACTAAATATGTTGACAGGAACGAGATGAGAAGTGGTTCAGTTTTTCCCGCACAGTTGTGGATAAGTGTCCATAAGCTTCACCCAGGCTAACCCATAACCGCTCTGCTTGAAAAAGATTTGCGCCTCACATTTATACTTCAGATCCAGAAACTCCGTCTGCAAAGAGTTATCAAGCGTATCCACAGCTTCAAACGCGAATGGATCTAGTATCCAATCCGGAATTTGTAACTTGGTCAAATCTTCAAATCTTGATTCCCTGTCAGTTTTTAACTGGTTAAGGTGATCAGTAAAAATTAGGATTTTGTCTTTTGGGAGTTCAGGAACCTCCCCCATAGCCTCAGTGATCTCAAGAGCGATGCCGGCTGGAGCTTCGGCTCCTGGCAGGGTCACCCTTGCCGGTAAGGTCGAGGGTGAGGGACCAGACTAAATGACAGACCTTCAGCTGTAGGTCCTGAAGGAAGGAAATCTTTGTATCAGGGAGTAGGGAATGAGAACACCGTCAGTCCTGAAGTCCCAGCATGGCAAGGACAGAGGCCAAAAGAGGGCAGCTCCCTCACTGCCCTATTGGCACCGTGGGCCCATATCTCACATGCCTGAAGTAACTTCCATGAAAAGTCAAAACGAGAGATATACCGGATTGCTGAACCCGATGGCAACGTGGCGAGGAAAAAGGAATTCAGGAGTCCCGTTATCTGACACTGAACACTGTTTAAGGGTCGGCAACTGAATCAGTTCTTTATGGCCAAAATTTACCTTGTGAATATCAAACTTGGCGATTGAATGATGAAATAATTCCTTTGTTCTTGATAAGGTTCATCTTGTTTCTTTGTAGACTTACATTGACTTAGTTCATTTTTTTCAAAAATATCTGTAAGGTACGCAAGTTCTAACTTGCGTTAATTCAAATTCTCACTTAAAAGAGGATCAGATGTGTCGAGAAATTCAGTAACCATGTCAAATAATTCGAAGAAACGGCGCAAACAGTTTCCTTCGGAAAGCCATGTCACGGCCGTATATAGAAGCAAGCATTCGGATTCCTCATCATTTTCATGGCAAAGTTATCTGAACTGATGGTCATTGAGGGAATTAGCTCTGCTATTGTTGACACCAGTAATAAACAGTTGAAAGGTTTCATGCAGGACACTACTCAATTTTATCGCAGCTAAATGTTGACGATGAATGACACAGTGAATAGTGATGACCTTCTGGGCTAGAAACCCAGTATGACAACCTGACATGGCAGGAACACCGTCTATTGCGCAAGCGTTCGCGTTTGTTAGGGAAATCTCTTTTCGTCAGAATAATCTTGCACCACTTAAAAATCGACGATCCCTTCGTACCAGTGATCAAAGTTCTAGCAAACAACATTTCCTCTGTAATTTCCTTTTGTTCATTGGCAAACCTCACATAAGCTAATACAATTGCTTTGTTATCAGTCACAGTTGATTCATAAATCTGCAATACAAATTTATCGACGATCCCTTCGTACCAGTGATCAAAGTTCTAGCAAACAACATTTCCTCGGTAATTTCCTTTTGTTCATTGACAAACCTCACATAAGCTAATACAATTGCTTTGTTATCAGTCACAGTTGATTCATAAATCTGCAATACAAATTTACTTTCTTTTCAACAAATTGGTGAGTTTGGATACAAAGTCCGTGGCTATTTCGTCAATTTGCCTGGAAACAGTATTGTTGCTCAAACGACCCGATCCGATTGACTTTTGTCATTACTACCCCCTCGCCTAGCATGATTTCGACAATTTTTTCGTAGCCGATAAAAGAGTTTCGTCAATTGTGTGAGGTTTACTACATTTAGCGATCAATAAAGACACTTCGTAAGAAGCAAGAAGACCTTTGTAAAGATCGGTTGCCGTTTATCAGCTTTAGCTTTGAGGTGTTAAAAATAACTAAGTTCTTAACTGACTGTATCATTGTGTACTCTTGATAAATTATCTCTCATTCGCGAAGGCTTCATGGTAGAAAAGACAATGTGGAAACTGCACATTTTGCGGTGATGCGATAAAACCGTATTTTAAATACTCAGCTGAGTATTGACGACACTTATTTTTTGAATCCATTCGCATGAACTTCTACACTTCAAAACAAACGCACAAATACAGAAAAGACACGCACAAAAACTGATCGTGAGGCACACAAAGGCTAGTTAAAACTGAAGACGACTGAAGGTCAATGGCAAGTGTGTTTTGATGTCAGGAGAGGCAGGGGGTTGAGTCACCAGTCAGCCGAGCTGAGGAACAACAGTTGGTGGTTGTGGAGAGGGGTGAGTGCAGTGAACTCGCCGGCTGAGAATAGCCAGTGACTCGTGCTACCCGACAACTTCTACTGTACAGTTCTTTTTAAATTTTTTCTCCTTTGAATACTCATCGCCCCCCCCCCCCCAACACTTATTGATTGCCCCCCTGATAACCCAAATCGCCCACTTGAGGGTGATCGCCCCCCAGGTTGGGAACCACTGTATTAGTGGGACTAATGAAAGGCAGAAAGTAAAATTGATGACTTGAACAGATGGGGTGTGTCAAGGAAGGTGAAAAGGAAAAACAAACAAGAGATTGTAAAGTGCTTTTATGATACTGAAAGAGGTAGAGCAGATTATAGAGTAGAACAGTTCTTTTAGAAGATCAAAATACATAACCCAGTTTCTGTTAGGCTTGCATATTAAGGAATGGATGAAGTAGGAAAATTTTAGAAAGCACTGATAATGTACAGCAATTGTGAGAATAAATGGTGGTCTGTTTGTTTGAAATATTACATACCCACCGCATCTCGTTTAAAGCTCCAATATACTATATTAGACTGCAGGCTTTCAGCACAGGCTGAAGTGATGTCACTTGGGAAGAAACAAAAGAGTTTGGAACGTCAGGTCAGGAATACGAAATGGAACAGATGGATTATTTCAAGTATTTATGATGAATTCTGGGAGCCTCCGTGGCTCAGGTGGCAGCGTGCTGACCTCTCACCGTTGGGGTCCGTGGTTCAAACCCCGGTTACTCCATGTGATATTTGTGCTGGCCAAAGCGGAGGCGGGACAGATTTTTCCGCGGGTACTCCAGTTTTTCCTGTCATTTTATTCCAGTAACAGTCTCCAGTATCATTTTCATTTAATTTGTCAGTCATTGATCATTGCCCCAGAGGAGTGCGACTGGCTTCGGCAGCTGACACAATTCCTATCCTCGCCGCTAGATGGGGCTTCATTCATTGCATTCCTGACCCGGTCGAATGACTGGAAACAGGCTGTGGATTTTCATTGTCATGATGTGTTCTCCCAGTGTAGTTGCATAGTAAGTGAAATTAAATCATAGTGCAGCAAAGCTAAATGCAGCCAAGTTTGGTATGTTTGCATCTCTGATACAAACTGGTTGCTGTGCATAAAACAAATAAGAAACTTTGGCAAGTCTTCCAGTGCATATTAGTGGTTAAAACAGTGACAGTGCGTTTCATTTAACGTACTCTTTCAGTGAGAAAAATGTTAGGTACCGGGCGAATTGGCCGTGCGGTCAGGGGCACGCGGCTGTTAGCTTGCATCCGGGAGATAGTGGGTTCGAACCCCACTGTCGGCAGCCCTGAAGATGGTTTTCCGTGGTTTCCCGTTTTCACACCAGGAAAATGCTGGGGTTGTACCTTAATTAAGGCCACGGCCATTTCCTTCTAACTCCTAGGCCCTTCCTATCCTATCATCACCATAAGACCTATCTGTGTCGATGCGACGTAAAGCAACTAGCAAAAAAAAAAAAAAAAAAAAAAAAAGGATATTAAGGCAGGTTTTGACATGTCAGATCTGACCCTTTTCTCGTCAGGCTTAGAAATGTGAGAAGCGTTGTGATGGTGATATGGCGGTCCTGGTCTAGAAAACCAAGAATAACAGCCAAGAGGAACCGTCTGACCATGCATCGTAATCTGTAGGCCTTCAGGCTGAGCAGCAGTTGCTTGGCAGGCCAAGGCCCATCGGAACTGTAGTGGGACTACAGGCTTTCAGCACTTACGGTACCGAGCGAGTTGGCCGTGCGGTTAGGGGTGCGCAGCCGGGAGATAGCAGGTTCAAAACCCACTGTCAGCAGCCCTGAAGATGGTTTTCTGTGGTTTCCCATTTTCACACTAGGCAAATACGAACAGGCACTAAAACAGTTAACATAGGTAGACATATAGGCAGTGGTTTAGTTGGACCGGAACGGGCCGGAACGCCGTTCCGGAAAACATTTTCCCGCTTTAGAATGACGTAACACTTTTACATTCAGTAAGAAAATCTTATAATCCATACATAGCGCTGAAACGTCATGGGTGTACTCTAGCGGACTAATACTGAACCTTACGGTTTTATGTTCATAATTATCAGTGATTCAAAGGTACTATACAAAAATAATTGGCGCTCCACTTCTACTTTGGATATCTGCTATGGTAATGAGAGTGTTGGCAACCTTTGTGACTTTTTCCACATGTCAGACAAGAGGAGGTGCATTAATGCTTTTAGAAAGTATGCCGAGACCAAGGAAATTCCAGTGGAGCTGATGCCTTTAATAAAGAATGCACAGACTATTCCCATCTTTTCAGCAGAAGCTGAAAGAGCTTTCAGTACCATGAATGAGATCCACACCGAAAAGAGAAATAGGCTGCTGGTTGCAAGATCAAGCGGACTTATTTTCATAAGCAGCGTTGGACCTCCTGTGCATACAACCATATGTCAAGTCATGGCTACGAAAGGGGGAGACGTTCAGCTGATGAAACGACTTGTCGGGAACATGAGGCCGCTGTTTTTGACACCCAATACGAGTCCATCTGGAAATTGCTGAATTAATAAGGTGAGTTCCTGTAAATATTTTTTTCCAACTAAATCACTGCATATAGGCTCTTAAAATAGCCAAAATAGGAATGCAATTAGGCACTAACGTGTAAAATAGGCATGAAAATATTACTTATAATTTAATAACACATTCAATTACTATAAAAGGAATTTACAACAAGCAACTTTTCACTGTTTTCCGGCAACAATCTCTTTCCCCTGTCATGCAGAATGTTTTTGTACATCACATGAAGTGATCGGACAGAACTTCAATGAAGTCACTTCATCTGGTCGTAGTTCCACTGTTTCATCTAGGGACCTGGCTACTTTTACCATTGCTTTCCATCCTGGGTTCTGCTGCAGGACCCTATTGAACTTTTCACTGACTACGGCTGTCTTCCGAGAGGTTTGGTCAAAACTTACCCTGACTTCTTCCACAATCCTAAATGACTACACTAGAGGCATGCCACTCTTCTCCAACTTGGTGATTGCTTCCGGTAGCTTGTTGAAATTTGCTGTCAGAAATGCCAAATCAGATGGAACCGATGGACAGGACAAGGCTTTCTTAGCTTCAGTTATGCAGACAGCATCCTCTTCATCCATGGCCTGAATGACCTGCAGGCACTGGGCAACTTTCAGGGCAGTGAAATAAAATCCTCAAAATTTGAGCAGTGTACCCACTTCTCATTCACAGAGAAGATTGAAACATCGGTTGAATCTAACTTGGTGTGCTCTGCTATAAAATACTTAAAATTACCGATAAGTACAGGGTTTTTTCTGTAGCACTGAGAGACATGGTACTACTTTGCTCATGTACACTGACTGACAGAGCAAATGCAACACCAAGAAGGAGTGGTCAGAACTTTATGCCAATTGCAGGGTAGACTGACGTCACTGAGGTATGCTCATGATGTGAAATGCGCCGCTGTGCTGCGCACGTAGCGAACGATAAATGGGACACAGCGTTGGCGAATGGCCCACTTCGTACCGTGATTTCTCTGCCGACAGTCATTGTAGAACGTGTTGTCGTGTGCCACAGGACACGTGTATAGCTAAGAATGCCAGGCCGCCGTCAACGGAGGCATTTCCAGCAGACAGACGACTTTAACGAGGGGTATGGTGATCGGGCTGAGATGGGCAGGTTGGTCGCTTCGTCAAATCGCAGCCGATACCCATAGAGATGTGTCCACGGTGCAGCGCCTGTGGCGAAGACGGTTGGCGCAGGGACATGTGGCACGTGCGAGGGGTCCAGGCGCAGCCCGAGTGACGTCAGCACGCGAGGATCGGCGCATCCGCCGCCAAGCGGTGGCAGCCCCGCACGCCACGTCAACCGCCATTCTTCAGCATGTGCAAGACACCCTGGCTGTTCCAATATCGACCAGAACAATTTCCCGTCGATTGGTTGAAGGAGGCCTGCACTCCCGGCGTCCGCTCAGAAGACTACCATTGACTCCACAGCATAGACGTGCACGCCTGGCATGGTGCCGGGCTAGAGCGACTTGGATGAGGGAATGGCGGAACGTCGTGTTCTCCGATGAGTCACGCTTCTGTTCTGTCAGTGATAGTCACCGCAGACGAGTGTGGCGTCGGCGTGGAGAAAGGTCAAATCCGGCAGTAACTGTGGAGCGCCCTACCGCTAGACAACGCGGCATCATGGTTTGGGGCGCTATTGCGTATGATTCCACGTCACCTCTAGTGCGTATTCAAGGCACGTTAAATGCCCACCGCTACTTGCAGCATGTGCTACGGCCGCTGGCACTCCCGTACCTTCAGGGGCTGCCCAATGCTCTGTTTCAGCAGGATAATGCCCGCCCACACACTGCTCGCATCTCCCAACAGGCTCTACGAGGTGTACAGATGCTTCCGTGGCCAGCGTACTCTCCGGATCTCTCACCAATCGAACACGTGTGGGATCTCATTGGACGCCGTTTGCAAACTCTGCCCCAGCCTCGTACGGACGACCAACTGTGGCAAATGGTTGACAGAGAATGGAGAACCATCCCTCAGGACACCATCCGCACTCTTATTGACTCTGTACCTCGACGTGTTTCTGCGTGCATCGCCGCTCGCGGTGGTCCTACATCCTACTGAGTGGATGCCGTGCGCATTGTGTAACCTGCATATCTGTTTGAAATAAACATCAATTATTCGTCCGTGCCGTCTCTGTTTTTTTTCCCGACTTTCATCCCTTTCGAACCACTCCTCCTTGGTGTTGCATTTGCTCTGTCAGTCAGTGTATTTTCTTAAAAATTCTTTGAATGTTGGGTGCTCCAGCTTATGCAGGGGGATATTAGCTTCCACCATTGCAGCGCATAGGTCTGAAGAAAATTGTTGCTTTTCACTGTTCACAGAGGACTGGTATAAAGGCTGCGTTGAAACAGCTTTCTGTACTCGTGTCAAATGCATCGCAGTATTTCTATGTTGATCTATATGTTTGTTTACATTTGATCTGAAAATAATAGAATTGTGATAAATTACACTGTTCCTATGTCTAAAATTTCTACAGTTGGGCTAATTGACAGTATGGATATATATCATGCATTTGTTTCATATAAAAAGAAAACTATTAGAGGCGATGTTTCCAGAAGTACAAACCTTTAAAGTAGGAACAAAGGAATTTGTAATTTACATTTGAAATATGTCCTCAAGGATTTTTCAGTTATAATTAGGGCCTGGATGTTTGACATGTCATTTTTTTTTTTTTAAATTATTTCGATGGAAAATACAAGTTAGGGTTGTTATTATCCATGGTGACTAAAATTGTGCGTTTTTCACGGTCATTCATATTTTTTGGTTTTTAAAATGTTTTTTGCCATTTTCTGGTTTTTCATATCATGGTCATATTTCCCCTTGAATTTGTTTGTCATGTTTTTATCTTTTCTCTTCCATTTTTGCATACCTGCTTGCAATCGTCTTAAAGACGAATTTTTCAAATCTCCTGATTGTTGTCTGTAATTTCTTACAATTATCTTTCTTAGAAATATATATTTATGTTAATTAGGAGGTAAGCTGTATAGAAAGAGACAGATGAGTGGAAAGCGACAGATGGAAAGGAAGCTTAAGGACAGTTGAGGATGGCTATTGTCAGGTTTCTTGCCAAGGTCAACCACCTCTGTAAATAACATTAGCAGGTAGAATTGTCTTCACGGGGGTGCCAAAGGAGAAGGGGGCGATAGAAAAGTACAGTGGGCTCAGTTACTGGACAGATTTTGTTGTATGCGTGTTTGATCGTGAATACTCTCAGTTCAATACGGCATAAACTAACGGTTCCATAAGTGAAAAATTACGAGTATTTGTGTGGGAGTTTGGAGATAATCATTTCAGTACATTTGGCACCATTCTGTTCTGTAAGCTGCGCAAAATTAAAATAGAAGCTAAAAAGCGGCTTGATGTCAAACAACACTACAGTACAGCAAAACATAAAAACAGTTTAGCTCGAAATTTTACATCACAGAACCGTCAACAGCTCCTGTTCACGAGAATTTCTTCACTGTCTGTGACAAACAAAACTTCAGATTTTAACAAGGATTTATGTAGGATGATTATGTTTGCTGGTATACCACTGGGAAAAGTTAATAATCAGCAGTTCAGCAATTTTTTGAAGAAATGCACTAATCAGCACATTCCGAATGCAACAACACTTTGCAAGAACTATGTGACTACCTGTTACGAATATGCTTTAAATAGAATTCGATCCTGCGTCATTGATAACAAGATCTTGGTTTCTGTGGATGAAACCACCAACGCTGAAGGGATATACATGGCAAACGTTGTTATTGGTGTTGTATGGGGAGACGGAGCAGCAGATAAATTTCTCATTTCCTGTGAAGCACTGGACAGAACTAACCACTCAACAATTGCTGTAACCTTCGGAATGCAATGAATCTGTTGTGTCCTGGAGGAGTGAAGAGAGAAAATTTCTATTTCTAGTCACTGATGCAGCTCCCTATATGGCGAAAGACGGCAAAGCTCTGCAAATTCTCTACCCTAAAATGATACGTGTAATATGCATCGCACATGCACTAAATAGAGTTGCGGAAGAAATTCGTGGACATTTTCCTAATGTGGATAAGTTAATTTCAGTAGTGGTTTCCCATTTTCACACCAGGCAAATGCCACGGTTGTACCTTAATTAAGGCCACGGCCGTTTCCTTCCAATTCCCAGGCCTTTCCTATCCCATCGTCGCCATAAGACATATCTCTGTCGGTGCGACGTAAAGAAAATAGCAAAAAAGTCATCAGAGCTCCATTTCGAGTGCAGAAATTCAAGGAAATGGTTCCTTCTGTGCTATTGCCTCCCCAACTCATTCTTACACGTTGGGGAATGTGGCTCTACGCCGCATACTACTACTGTACCAATTACAATGCTATCGAAGATGTTGTAAATACATTGAACGAAGGCGAAGCTTCCTACATCAAAACTGCCAAGACGCTGTTTTCAAGTACTACACTGACCGGAGATCTCGCTTAAATCAAGTCAAATTTCATCATAATATCAACAACACCTCCTCTGCGAACCATGTGACCTTGCCGCGGTGGGGAGGCTTGCGTGTCCCAATGATGCAGATAGCCGAGCCGCAGGTGCAACCATATCGGATGGGTATCTGTTGAGAGACCAGACTAACGAATGGTTCATCGAAAGGGGGGTAGCAGCCTTTCGGTAGTTGCAACGGCGGCAGTCTAGATGATTGACTGATACGGCCTTGTAATAATACTCAACATGGCTTAGCTGTGTTGATACTGCTACACGGCTGAAAGCAACGGGAAACTACAGCCGTAACTACCTCCCGAGGACATGCAGCTCTCTCTGTATGAATGATGTACTGATGATATCTTCCTCCCGGGTAAAATATTCCGGAGGTAAATTAGTCCCCCATTCGGATCTCCGGGTGGGGACTACACGAGAGGGGGCGATCATCAGGAAGATGGATACTGACATTCTGCGAGTCGGAGCGTGGAATGTTAGAAGTTTGAATCGTTGTGGTAGGTTAGAGAATCTGAAAAGGGAGATGGATAGGCTAAAGTTAGATGTAGTTGGTATAAGTGAAGTACGTTGGCAGGAAGATCAGGATTTTTGGTCAGGCGACTATCGAATAATCAACACGAAATCAAACAGGGGAAATGCAGGAGTTGGTTTAATAATGAATAAGAAAATAGGGCAGCGGGTAACCTACTGCGACCAGCATAGTGAAAGAATTATTGTCGTCAAGATAGACACCAAACCAACGCCCACCACAATAGTGCAGGTCTATATGCTTACTAGTTCAGCAGATGATGAAGAAATTGAAAGAATATATGAGGAGATAGAAGATTTAATACAATATGTAAAAGGTGATGAGAATCTAATTGTGATGGGAGACTGGAATGCAGTGGTAGGCCAAGGAAGAGAGGGTAGTACAGTAGGAGAATTTGGATTGGGACAAAGGAACGAAAGAGGAAGTCGGCTGGTTGAATTCTGCACTGATCATAATTTAGTCCTTGCCAATACTTGGTTCAAACACCACAAAAGACGGCTGTACACGTGGACGAGACCTGGAGAAACTGGAAGGTATCAAATAGACTTCATTATTAATAGGCAGAGATTCAGAAACCAGATGTTGGATTACAAAACTTTCCCAGGAGCAGACGTGGACTCTGACCACTTGTTGGTCATGAAATGCCATCTGAAGTTGAAGAAATTGAAGAAAGGAAAGAATGCAAAAAGATGGGATCTAGACAAGTTGAAAGAAAAGAGTGTGAGGGATTGTTTCGAGGAACATGTTGCACAAGGACTAAGTGAAAAGGCCGAAGGAAACACTATAGAGGAAGAGTGGAGAGTCATGAAAAATGAAGTGAGTAGGGCTGCTGAAGAAATGTTAGGAAGGAAGAAAAGATCAACTAAGAATCAGTGTAACTCAGGAGATACTAGACCTGATTGATGAACGACGAAAATACAAGAGTGCTAGAAATGAAGAGGGCAGAAAAGATTACAGGCGATTAAAGAATCAAGTGGATAGAAAGTGCAAGGCAGCTAAGGAAGAATGGCTGAAGGAGAAGTGCAAGGATATCGAAGGCTGTATGGTCCTGGGAAAGGTAGATGCTGCATACAGGAAAATCAAGGAAACCTTTGGAGAAAGGAAATCTAGGTGCATGAATATTAAGAGCTCAGATGGAAAACCACTTCTAGGGAAAGAAGACAAAGCAGAAAGATGGCAAGAGCATATCCAACAGTTGTATCAAGGTAAAGATTTAGATAATTTGGTTCTGGAACATGAAGAGGCTGTTGATGCTGATGAAATGGGAGACCCAGTTTTGAGGTCAGAGTTTGACAGAGCTGTGAGTGACCTAAATAGGAATAAGGCACCTGGAATTGATGATATTCCCTCTGAATTACTGACTGCCTTAAGAGAAACCAGCATGGCAAGGTTATTTCATTTAGTGTGTAAGATGTATGTGACAGGAGAAGTCCCATCCGATTTTCGGCAGAATGTTGTTATACCTATTCCCAAGAAAGCCGGTGCTGACAGGTGTGAAAACTACCGCACCATTAGTTTAGTATCTCATGCCTGCAAAATTTTAACACATTATTTACAGAAGAATGGAAAAACAAGTTGAAGCTGAGTTGGGAGAAGATCAATTTGGCTTCAGAAGAAATGTAGGAACACGTGAAGCAATCCTGACTTTACGTCTGATCTTAGAGGATCGAATCAAGAAGGACAAGCCCACGTACATGGTATTCGTAGATCTAGAAAAGGCATTCGATAATGTTGATTGGACCAAGCTTTTTATGATTCTGAAGATGATAGGGATCAGATACCGAGAACGAAGAATTATCTACAATCTGTATAAAAATCAGTCAGCAGTGATAAGAATCGAGGGCTTTCAAAAGAAGCAGCAATCCAGAAAGGAGTGAGGCAAGGCTGCAGTTTGTCCCCTCTCCTTTTCAATGTTTACATAGAACAGGCAGTAAAGGAAATCAAAGAGAAGTTTGGAAAGGGAATCACAGTCCAAGGAGAGGAAATCAAAACCTTGAGATTTGCCGATGATATTGTTATTTTATCCGAGACTGCAGAAGATCTCGAGAAGTTGCTGAATGGTATGGACGAAGTCTTGGGTAAGGAGTACAAGATGAAAATAAATAAGTCCAAAACAACAGTAATGGAGTGCAGTTGAACGAAGGCAGGTGATGTAGGAAATATTAGATTAGGAAACGAAGTCTTAACGGAAGTAGATGAATATTGTTACTTGGGTAGTAAAATAACAAACGATGGCAGAAGTAAGGAGGACATAAAATGCAGACTAGCACAAGCAAGGAAGAGCTTTCTCAAGAAAAGAAATTTGCTCACTTCAAACATTGATATCGGAATTAGAAAAATGTTTTTGAAGACCTTCGTGTGGAGCGTGGCATTGTATGGAAGTGAAACATGGACGATAACTAGCTCAGAAGGAAAGAGAATGGAAGCTTTTGAAATGTGGTGTTACAGAAGAATGCTGAAGGTGAGATGGATAGATCGAATCACGAATGAAGAGATACTGAATCGAATTGGTGAGAGCAGATCGATCTAAATTTGACGAGAAGAAGAGATAGAATGATAGGACACATCTTAAGACACCCAGGACTTGTTCAGTTGGTTTTTGAAGGAAGTGTAGGTGGTAAGAACGGTAGGGGTAGACCAAGGTATGAATATGACAAGCAGATTAGAGCAGATGTAGGATACAATAGTTACGTAGAAATGAAAAGGTTAGCACAGGATAGGGTGGCATGGAGGGCTGCATCAAACCAGTCTATGGGCTGATGACTCAAACAACAACAACAACATCAACAACAATTATACAATTAGAAGAAACTGGTGTTCAACTCTGTGATGCACTTCAATTGGTGAAAAATGTTGAAAGTGAGTTAAAGGTTGTGCGTGGTGTTGGTGAATGTGTAAATGTAAAACTACAGTGTGTGCTGGGTCGGAATGAAGGGTACTCTACTTTCTCGCAGATTAGCGTTATTCTGAGTGGCAAGCCGGCAACATTCCATGAAGGTGAGCCTCAGTTGAACACTAATGTGCCCCCGTATTACCTGGTTAACTCAGCCATTGAGCGAGAGATCCCAAAGGGGAACGTTCGTTCATGGCTGTCCGAATTTTTAGAGGCATTTAAGGGAAAAGGATTGACGACCAAGCACTTTCATATTATAAAGATATGTTTATTACACTAAATGCAAAGCTTACAGCTACGCATCTCTAACCGCGTGGCCGATTCGTTCGGGGGATACCGTAAAAAATCTCTGACCTGGCTATAAATCGAAAGGCACACAGCATGTCTTTCGAATACACAATCACAAAGCTACTGAGCTTGAATAAAAAAAAATCAATCACAGAACGTTGAAGAAAAACAACGGGAAACTACCTTAGTGATTTTTCTTTGTATGCCTCTTCTGTGTTGCTTACACAATAAAAAAGCATTTTACTTACACAGCTTGCAACCGCGAGCTATTTACAACAACCTCAGTCGTATGCATTAAAAATTACTTAGCATGCTGACCTTTAGTCATAGAAGTCCCGGGTTCGATTACCGACAGTGTCTAGAATTTTAACAAATGCATACAGCATAAATTACTACGAGCACAGAACAAATTTTCATCGCAGATTATATTGAAGAAAACAATAATCCCTACTATTATTAATAGTAGATAGATGTAAGCTCGAAGGATTTACTTCCGGTAACCTGGCTAGGAACGGAACCCAGCCTCACGAACTAGCTCATAGTTAGTACCAAGCAAATGCTAGAACTGTTTCGATTTTTATTTTCTCTACTGCAGTGTAGTAGTTGATATGAATATGTATTATCGGTAACCCCCCGACGCACTAAAGTTCAGACCCCCTCCTGGATGGCTTTTATTCGACACTTAAAACATATGTTTAGTGTTTAGAACACTGAATGTTTGATTGTAACATTCAAGCATACAGATCTGAACACTAGAGACATTTAATTGTCTACTGTAATGTTCACATCACCAGAATCGAACACTGCAGCAAAAAGATAGGGTCGCCTAGTTGTGAGCATAACATTAGGGATCTATCTCTTTCGACTACACAATCAGATAGCCACTAAGCTTGAATAACAAATCTCAATCACAGAACCTTGAACTCTCTTTGAAGAAAACAACTGGAACTGATTTTTTCTTCGTATGCCTCTTCTGTGTTGCCTACACAATACAAAAGCATTTTACTTTCACAGCTTGCAACCGCCAGCTATTTACAACAACCGCAGTCGTATGCAATAAAAATAGGTTAGCATGTCGACTTTTAGAAGTCACGGGGATGCCGAGGTGCCAAAATACAAAGCAAATTATAGGACTATATGACACATAACCCCAACAATATTGATCCCGTCTTCTCAGTAAAATGATTAGCGATGTTACGGACATGTTATATTGTAAGAATAAAGAAATGGAGAAGTACAGTTGTCTGATAACCTGGCTAGGAATCGAACCCGGCCGGTCTAGTAAATAACAGCTGTAAGGATTTTTCATGCTGACCACACATTACCTCGTAATCTGCAGGCCTTCGGGGCTGATAATGTACCCTCTGAGCAGCAATCGCTTCAGAACTAGCGACAGCGGGATTCGAATTTACTATCTGGATGAGGACTACTCAGCCTACGTAATTACAATTAAAAACGGCAAGAGCGGTCTAGTGAATAACAGTCGTAACGATTTACCATGCTAACTAAGGATTTATCATGCTGACCACACATTACCTCGTAACCTGCAGGCCATCGGGGCTGAGCAGCAGTCGCCTGATAGACTATGTCCCTTCGGGGGCTGTAAGCCACACATAATAATGACTGCCTCTTACGCGGTGAGATGGACGATTTTTTGACAAAGGGGTCTGTACACATACACTTTTTGAGCTATTGACAGTGGGATTCAAACCTGCTATGTTGGGAATGCAAGCTAACAAGCCGTAAGCTCCTAACAGCTCGGCCAATTCGCCCGGTACTATGAAATGAATAGTCAATCGGCAAGTAAGTTGCCCGTGCAGTTATACACGTGTAGCGTGTCGTGATAAAGACCGTGGATAAATCTATATGTTAGGTTCACCAATTAAAAATCAGAAAACACCCCGCTGAAATAATATATTTTTACTATTTATTCAGAAGAAAAAAATAAGCACTTCTAATGTCAGCCATTCACATTTTTTCAACACCAACACACACTCTCTAACCCAGACATATCTCTCTACTGCCAACCCTATCATATTAAATTTAATTTCAAATATGTTACAAACTCAACATCATCCCACCTTGAGTTTTGGGAAAAACTCAACACATCATTTATCCACATTACAATACAAAACTGAATTTACTATACACAATACAAAACAGCAAGATCACCTCTCCCCTTTCTTGTCTCTTTTGGGACTCAAAAAAGAAACACTAGAGATAAATATCACATAGAATAAGTGAACACTTGTGAAAAAAATATCACTCAATCCTCAAATCTTTTGGGTTTAATCACCAGTCTCCCACTACTAGTTTTCAGTTTGGAGCTATCGGTCGATGGTTTAATTGTCCTTCGGTCACTTTCTTTTCTCTTCGAACACTTCTTCATCGTTTCTTGTAACTTCGGAGCAGGGCCATTGAGTAGGGGATTGTTTCAGCCATTTCGGACCCTCCCACCATCTCTGTTCCAGTAAATGCTTTGGATCACATCCTCTTGATGCCAGGTCAGCTGAATTCATGGTTCCTGGAACATGTCGCCACTGTTCAAGTCTGGATAATCTTCGGATTTCTTGAACTCTATTCCAAACGAAAGTTCCCCAAGGTTCGTCTAATTTTATCCAAGATAACACTGTCGATGAGTCACTCCAATAATGAACAATAATGCCTTTTGACCTTAATGATGGTAACACTGATGTGGCAAGTCTAACACCTACAGTAGCTGCTAATAATTCCAGACGTGGTATGGTGATCTTCTTCTTGGGTGCCATTCGTGCCTTTGCTTGTACAAGCCGTATATCCACGTTATCAATCCTCTGTACTCGCAAGAATATAACTGCTGCATATGCGGTTTGACTAGCATCGCAGAATATATGAATAGAGATATCTTCAACCGATTGCAGCCTTCCAATCAGACATCTGTGAATCTTAATCTCAGCCAGGAGAGGTAGTTCTGCCAACCATTTCAGAAGACTTTTCTTTGTCGATTCATTTACCTCAGTGTCCCAGTCCAGCTCAGAAGCCCAAAGTTCCTGCAGAATTAATTTAGGGCAGAGAGATACAGGACATGAAAAACCAATAGGATCAAATACTCTATGAGCAGCTCTTAGTATTGTCCTCTTTGTTATTACATCAGGTATGATATCAATGGCATGTGCCAGATTCAACTCAGTAGTATCGTTTTCTTTATTCCAAACGAGTCCTAACACTTGTGACAGGTTTTCAGTTGTTTTGTCGTGAGAATACTCCCACCCTCGCAGGTTGAAAGATGCCTTTTCCATAATTATTTTTGTATTTTTCATGAATGGAGCTCAGTTTCATTGTTAACACTTGTAGTACAATTATCTACATAGAAACATTCTCTCAGCCTTTCTATTGTCGGAACCAAGTAGGGATTGTTATCAACTGCTTCTCTCTTCATCTCGTTCAAATGGAATTCTATTGTTGCCGACAGCAAGAAAGGAGAACATGCAAGATCGAAAACAACTCTATTATGACGAAACACTTTCATCTTTTCTGTACTTTCCTTATCCCACCAAAAAATCTTAGAAAGTCACGATCTCTAGGATGAACGCTTATTTGGAGAAATACCTCTTCTATGTCTGCGATGACTCCAATATCATTTTCTCTGAACTTCAGTAATGAACTAAGAATCAACTCTATAAGGTTAGGTCCTTTTTCAATACAATCATTTAGAGCAGGAGCGTTCCTCTGTTTCGCAGAGGCGTCGAGGCGTCAAATACAGGTCTTATCTTGGTGGTGCTGTTCTCTTTCAAGACAGGTCGATGTGGTAAATAGTGTCCGCCATTCGCCAGCTCTTCTTCGGATACCATTGCAATAATTCCTTGCCCCATCCAATCTCGTAAGACGTCATCGCATCCCCCATAATGTTGCTCAGCTTGTAGTTTCATTGTGACTGTCTCCAATCTGCGCTGAGCTATTTCGCTATTGTCCGGAAGAGGTGGATGTTGCTCGCTCCAAGGTAGACACACTTCATATCTATTGTCTTCATTTAGCCTCACAGTCTCAAGGAAATTCTTCCTAACTTGTTCATTCTTCTCGATGGTAGATTCCTTTTCTGCAGGATCAGTAATTCCAAGAATTTCTAAATCCCAGAGATCACAAATTTTTATTTGCTTTGAAAACAATGATGTCACCAACAGTGACGCTGCATCACTTCTAGGTTTATTTCTTGTAATTTTTCCCATTAGTGTCCACCCTAGAACAGTCTCAACTAGAACTAGACCACACTTTAGTTGATGTGTCCTCCCAGTAAGCAATTCACCTGCGACATCTGCCCCCAGTAGAATCTGTATGGGTCCTCGGTCTTGTACGTCTGTTAAACAAATCTTCAGATCCTTTATCTCATCACTCCAAGTACCATTCCTAACATATGGGACATCTTCACAAATTATTTCTTGGCTCAAAACTTGCAGTTCCTTGGAATAGTTTCCCTCTAATCTTCTTAAACTTATGTTGTAATAATCATGCTTTACCTCTTGGGAACGTACTCCACCAAACAAAGAGTGTATTAGAGTTTCCTTTCCGACTGACTGGTACCCCATTTGTTCAGCTAGGCCACGCACAATGTAAGACTTAGTAGACCCGGTATCAATGATCGCTCGCACTGTTTTTTGTTTACCCTTACCCATAACAACAACTGCCAGAGTTTGCAAATATACCTCAGGAGAACAAGAGACGTTAGCCATAATCTTATCTACATGAGTGGCATCCTCACTAATCGACTTTCTTTCTCCCTCAAAATTATTTTTGGAAACACCTTCTTTGTCTTTGTTACCAAGTTTATAACACATTAGTACCACATGCTTCCCACCACAAACAATACATCTAATCATGGATTTACAAGCTTTACTTTGATGACCTCTCTTTAAACAATTAAAATTTTCCTTCTTTCCTCCACAGTCATTTGTTGAGCTTTAATGCATTCTGAACTTGAATGAGGTTTAAGACAAAATTCACACTCCTGTCTTTTAGAAATATCAGTAGATAACAAGGCAGAAGCGGTGGGGACATTTGGTTCAGAGGCTTCCCATGGTTTTTTGCCTCCCTTAATCTTGAGCCCTTAGGATGTATTAATGTTGAACCCTTTCATTGCTAATGAAATTCTTTCCTCACTAACAACTTCATTTTGGAGAAAAGCCATGAGCTGTTTCAAACGATCTTTGGAGACATAATCACATCTGAAAGAAGTATTCCTTTGCCAGGCCCTTAGTAAGTTTCTGGCAAGGATGATTCAATTAAGGGGTATAGCATTGCAGTGCACTTTTCTGTAGTAACTCCTAAACTTTCCAGAGACCTGAGATGTGATTGTAATTTATCATATATCGGTAAGCTACTAAGTGTTGGTTTTTCTGTAGAATTTACTACATTGGTTAAAACTAGCTTCAGTAGTTCACGAACGTAAACTTCTACCTGTAAGTCCTCCCTACCAAATCGAGCTTGAAGACTATCGCTTTATGGTAATTGTCGGCAGTCGGGGGGAAACTTGTGACTAACTCGTACGCTCTGGAACCTTCTATCATAGCTTGAATGAGATACTGGAATTTATCTTCTTCCCCCATGTCCTCATCTTCGTGTATTTTACGGAACTGACTCCAAAAATGTAACCAGTCAATTATTTCCCCAGAAAACTTCTTCGATTCTATTTTTGGAAGCCTGTATTTCTTCCTTTCAGCTATATTTTCATTTACTACACTTTGGGTAGAGGAAGCCGGCACAGTGGCATTCAAAAATCTTGTTGCTTTAGCCCTACAGCTCAAGAATTTACGTCTATATTCATTAGTTGATTCTTCCTCATCTGCTATTTGATCAACCTCACAATTATCATCTATCATCTGTTGTAATACCAATCCATCTAAATTAGCGATAGTATCATACCTTTTTTGAAGGATTTCTAGTTGTACCTGAATTTCTTCTGTGCCTGGTTCACTGTCTTGTAACGATGATATAACCTTGTTGTATACTCGTGTAAATAACCGCCGCTTTACGGCCCTTGCTTTCGTGAGGTTTCCCATCTTTTTTTTTCACGGGGGTCTTCCTTTATTAATGATGTCCTGTCACGGTCGCCAGTAAATGTTACGTTCACCAATTAAAAATCAGAAAACACCCGGCTGAAATCATATATTTTGACTATTTATTCAGAAGAGAAAACAAGCACTTCTATATGTTAGCCATTCACATTTTTTCCAACACCCACACACACTCTCTCACCCAGACATCTCTCTCTACTGCCAACCCTATCATACTAAATTTAATTTCAAATATGTTACAAACTCAACACTATAGTTGTGTAGTGTACTCTTGCGCGACAACATTCTAACACCTCAGATAATAATAATATAAAAATGTGAAACCACGGAGAACTATCTTCTGTGCAAGCGACAGTGGGATTCGAACCTACTATCTCATGCGTGAGCTGCACAACGGAAAACTACGTACACACGCATTGATCTATATAACATCAACCTTTATACCACAAATAAGCTGCCCTCACTCGCATACGTACATTTTTATCACACTGCACAGTTGAAACGTAGATATTGTAATCACACATACACATTATTTGCATTTATGAATTTACTTGAGATTATCAACACTTACGTATAAAAAATAAAGGGGATTAATAATGTTTAAAATTGATTTGCATTCACTGCATAAGGGGAGAGAGCTCTGCGCTTAGCATGTTGTTCATATAACTGGGCAGAGGCTCGCTGCGACTGCACGCATGATAATACTATACTTTGACCCGGACGTGGGCCCGGACGTGTGTCAGAAATATCCAAGCATGAATACTTGGCTGCTTCTATATGGTGCGGCAATAATCTAGGCTATGCGACATAAATAAACCATTCCCTTATTATTATTATTATTATTATTATTATTATTATTATTATTATTATTATTATTATTATTATTATTATTATTATTTTGTCGGACATGATAAAAACCATGAGTTTAGCTGCGTGTGCTTTTAGACATTAAGTTCGATACCCGGGATGCAGGTCTTTCGTTACACTGACCATGTGTTAATCTCTTAAGACTTGGAGTTGAACTTAGAACAAGATAGCCCGTTTTCGAACACACTATCTCTTACGAATGCAAGTTTACAGCCGCACGCCCCCTAACCGGATATAATACAACTAGAGAGAATGTCCAGTACCTCGCTCTTACCTGCTATGCAGAACAGAGGGTATGTAGGAGGATAGTAAACAAGTTTTTAACCCATTATCTCTCGGTGTAGGAATTTAATCTCGAGTTGAGTACTCGCCGTTCTTGTTCTGTTAAGAGCCGTGAATTAAACGCACGTCTCTGGCGTGTGAGCATTATACGAAATAATTTTTATCGTGTATTTTTGATCGTAAAACTGGAAAAGAGAGCCCACTATCTCATGGATGCAAGCTCACAGCTGCGCCCCCGTAACCGCACGGCCAACTCACCGTTATTTTATTTGTAATATTATTGAAAGAGAGAGAGAGAGAGAGAGAGAGAGAGAGACTCCGTAGCTCAGGCAGCAGCGCACTGGCCCCTGACCGCTGGAATGCAGCTAGAGAGAATGTCCAGTTCCTCGCTCTTACCTGATATGCATAACAGAGAGAATGCAGGGAGATAGGAAACAACATTAATGAACTCTGTCATGGATATGCCTACAGTAAATCTGTTTTTTAAAACCCAATATCTCGGTGTAGGAATTTATCTGTAGTTCAGTAGTCACCGTTCTTGTTCTGTTAAGAGACATGAATTAAACGCACGCCTCTGGTGTGTGAGCATTATACATGTTTATCAAGTATTTTTTGATCGCAAAACTGGACAAGAGAACCCACCATCTCCCGGATGCAAGCTCACAGCTGCTCACCCGTAACCGCATGGTCAACACGCCGTTGTCTTATGTGCTATATCATTGAGCGAGCCACCGAAGCTCAGGTGGCAGGGCCTCTGTCCACTGGGTTCCGTGGTTCAAATCCCGGTCACTCTATGTGAGATTTGTGCTGAACAAAGCAGTGACAGTTTTTTATTCGGATACTAAAAACCAATAATCACCACTATTGATGAGTTAGCACGACGTAGACTTCGGAGGTTACACACAGCCCTCCTATCGATGATTACAGCGTTATGGTTGCACAACTAAGTAAGTTTGTTTTCACGTGTTCGAATTCCAGTCAGAACAGGGATTGTCTTGTAACAATATTCGTTAGAAGATGTAAGTATCATTACACAAATAGGCTGTTATGGTTGCCGGAATATTTTATGATGTTTTTAAATTCTAAAACGAATATCGACAGAAGATACAAGTCGCAGCATTTGCTTGGTATTTACTATGGACTAGTTTGGGAGGCCAGCAGAAGATGGTATTTTTTAATTTATTGTCTTGCATTAGAAGATGATAAGTAGGGGAAGGAGGGGAGGGTTGAGACAAAATTTACATTTTATTTTTTTAAACAATTTTTCTGAATTTATTTTAATGATCAACTGGTGCAGTCAGTTCCCTATACCTTCCTCTTGAGTGTGTTATTTTATTAAACTGTTAGATATTCAACAAAAGCCAAAACATATTCATAAATGGACACACTACATTATGTCTCAAACCACCCTTAGTAAGGGAGGTTTGAGACACATGTATGGGAGGCTTGAGACACGTGTGGAAATTTACAGAACTGCAGTAAGTAATAGTACAAAATTATAAAAATCATTAGAACTGAAACTGTGGACATAAAAATGCATTTCTTGTGCACAAAATGCATATACATAATTTTCCAATGGAGACCTGAAATAGAAATCTATCGCACACAGTATGATGAAAAATCAACATCGAATATGAGTTGCTTATGAGCACGCTGTGTTCCTCCAACAGTTATTGGCTTTTCCAGTTTCATAACTATATCCTCAGCTATAACATAACTCACATCTTCAGTTTCGGGATAGAAGAATGTCTTACCACCTGTGCAACGTTTCAGAAATTTAATTTTGTATTCATTGTCACTGCGGTTCACAACTACTACTGATCCAACATAATAAACAATGTTCTTCTTGCTTGCAAATTTAACGAGCACATAGTCCCCAGTTTCAATGTTTTCAGGTGTGGGATCAAAGTCATCGGTTGCCAATACCTCCTCGCTGAAGGTAGTAAAATCTAACGAGTCTTCTGAGGCTATATTAAAATCCTCATAACTGGATGATCCATTTTCTTTTGAAAATGCAAGCTTAGATTTCTTCACATTTTTATCATTAAGTGGATTGAAATTCAGCCTTCTTTTCTTTGAATTACGAGCTTCAAACTCCTGGTATATTTCATTTTTTACTGGAGTGTCTGTCAAAATTCTAGATTTTTTAGGTTTCCTTCCCATAGTTTTCTTCCTAGGACCTGCCTTCGGAAAAGGCCGTATCTCTTCTGATGTCACAATTCTTCCGTTGTCTACACGTCCTGAGGCTGAGGACTTGATTCACTTGCAATAAACCTCTAACAACTTCTCTTCTTCACCCGAAAACATTTGGTTAGTGATACAGTTTGGTCTGTATTTTAGATTTTGTTTGCTGTTATCATCTGTTGCTTTGTATTTCTTAACATAACGTCTCAAAGTCTGTTTATCTATGGAGAAACGTCTTGCTGATTCACGTAAGGCTTCACCTTCTATTACTGCTTTAACTGCACTTTGGAGTCTATCAGGTGAAATACTGGTCCTCGTCTTCCCAGACTTACTTTTCCAAAAGAATGGCATACTGTAAAGAAGTACAGCAAGTGTAAACCAAGGATAATAGGTAACTGAATAGATAAACTGGCAAACTATCAAAGTACCATTTACAGTGGTAAACTATATATTCAGTTCTGACTGCATGTGACGGGGAGGCTTGAGACAGTGTCTCAAGGCACCCTTAGACATTCTGTCTCAAGGCTCCCAGCACCTCATGTATATGTAAATTCGCGCGAATAAACATAACCTCAAAAGCTAAAGAGTTCATTGTTTTATAATTATAGCTTACCTCTTAAGTTCACTGATGAAATTATAACAGCTGTTAAGAATGTGTTCACTTAAACAAAAACTCAAAATATATCACGTCACCAAAAAATACTTCACATATCTCAAAATACATTTATCACTCTAACTTCCACTCTTCAACAGAAATCACCATGAAACTCCGTCAGCTCACTCTGGTGGCACATTGCTACAACTGTCATGCAGAAGTGTTGCCAGCATATAACATGTCGAGGAGATATCACTGGTGTCTCAAGCCTCCCTCCGTCTCAACCCTCCCCTCCTTCCCCTATAATCAAAAAGGGTAGCGCCGTTCAAGCCATTCAGTGTAAGTATATTCCATTCTGTGTAAAAAGAATCCTCTTCGCAGCGAGAGGACGATCTTCGTAGTTATTTGTTTGTCGGATGGGGACATAAAGCCTTATGCTAACCTCACAATGCTATTCGTTTGACGATGAACAGGGTTCGAATCCATGACTTGTCAGGGGTTGAAATACATTTATTAGATATTTTTATTCTAATGATGAACGGAGTGAGAGAGAGAGAGAGAGAGAGACCAGAGTTCGAATCCATGGTTTTTTATTCTGTTTACGGTGATTATTGGAGAGAGACAGAGAGAGATAGTTTTATTCCATGCAATCATCATCTGCCTGCGTGTTAATTTCTCTTGTTAGCGCGCGCCCTCCTTCTATTAAAGTAAGTTTTTTCTGTTCAGAATGCGATGGGGAATGTGTGCTGACTATTCAAACCTTTACTGTAACATAACAAGTCTATATACCGTATGTAATATGTCCTCTGTAACATGTTCTGTCTCGTTTAGGTTTCGCGTCGGATGGAAACGTAAAGCCTTAGCGGCGGTGTAGATAGTAGAGGGGGAAGGGCTATCGAGCACAGGAGGAGGAGGAACGCGGCTAAGCCCCGTCGGAGGAGGAGGTGTGCCTGCCTCCTCCTTATCTAGTTTTGTCGTCAGATACCCCTTCCCTCCTCCTTATTATGCCCAGTTTTACAGTTAAATGGACAGTTGTTATTTGCCGGTTGGAGTGTAAAACTATACACTATGCGCCATTCCTGTGTCCAAGTCAGGCCGCGAACAAATCCAGACTAGCTCATTTCCCATTGAATTTTAATTTTCATTGATTCTTGAGGTCGTGGGTCCGGAGAGATAATCGCTTAGCTGTGTTTGTCGGCTGATTTCCCTTCAACTAAGTCAATGGACGTCTCCATCTCGCCGATCAATTATTTTCGCATAATTCGTAATCCTTAACCTAAGGTTGACTATAACTATCTACTTATTCTAGTCTATAATTTAAAATAAGAGTTTTGTCTGTACATTGCTCAGAATTTTAAAAAGGATGGTATTTCTGTATCGGTCGTGTCCATAGTAACAAGGAAATGCACTTTTTTATTTTCCGTAATTTCTGTCTGTCCGTATGTATGTACACGCATCACGAGAAAACGGCTAAAGAGAATTTAATGAAAATCGGTATGTAACGTCCGGTAGTAAGTCGCTATAATATAGGCTTTAAATAATCTTATTCACGCCGAGAGAAATGGTAGTTTAGGGGAAGGCCTAAAATTTAATTTTTAATAAAAATCAGTATGTAAAATCCGGAAAAATTTGCTACAATCTAGACTTTAAATAATATTATTCACGGTGAGAGAAATGGTAGTTTAGGGAAAGGCCTAAAGATGTAATTCTCAAATATTTATGTCATCTGTGGTTCCATCTAAATGAAAATCGACATGCAAAGTCGGGATATAAGTTGCTATAATCTAGACCATAAATAATTTTATTCACGCTTAGTGAAATGGTAGTTTAGGGGAAGGCTTACAATTTAATTCTCAAATATTTGTGTTATTAGTGGTCCTATCGACAAATACTACATAACTAAAGTTATAATTATAGTATTACATTTCAGATCATTTTGTCTTATACATTTTTACCGTACTGGCTGTGATAACATAGATATTAATGAATCTTGTTGCCAAGTCCATATCAGCGCAAAGTCACGAGAAAATGAGTAAACAGAATTTAATGAAAATCAGTATGCATAGTCGGGGAATAAGGAACTACAGTCTACGCTATAAATACTTTCGTAAGACGCCCTAATATCACAGAGTCGAAAGAAAACTAAATGCGAAGGCCTAGAATACAGAAAGCTCATAATGATCAACAATAACATTACACTGACCATTTTTTGTTGGGATGTGCTTTATGTCCCTGTTGCAACTCATCTCCGATAGATCGGATTACTGCTGTATACCGAGTTTTTTAATTTGCTTTACGTCGCACCGACACAGATAGGTCTTATGGCGACGATGGGATAGGGCTAGGAGTGGAAAGGAAGCGGCCTTGGCCTTAATTACGGTACAGCCCCAGCACTTGCCTGGTATGAAAACGGGAGACCACGGAAAACCATTTTCAGGGCTGTCGTCAGGGGGGTTTGAGCACACTACCTCCCGGATGCAAGCTCACAGTTACGCGTCACTAACCGCACGGCCTAGTCGTGCCGAGTATAACAGCCTGCCTGAATATTGGCGGGAAATAGATGAGGAGTTGGACAACCTCTTCTCCAGCATGCCATTCTCCTGGTTCATAAATTTTCCGATGTTACTGGTACGTGACACTCTGCTTCATAATAGCTTTCGAGCTATTCAATCCCTAGTCTGGGGCACTGGTTGGAATGAGCTACGTGCATATTTAACGGAATAATGGCAGAGGAGTGTTCGCGGTTGTCTGCGGCCTGGTCATTCCAGCAATGGAACTTTGGACTGTTAGATCGGCACCGTAGTACTGTTGGTTAAAGTGAGAAAATGTGCGGTTTTTCATTTCATCGAGTATTTTGTAAGTTTTGTAATGACCTAAGTTGTCTTCAGTTAGGAAAACCACGGAGACAGCCTTTCTGAGAATCCCGTAGTGAAGCACGGGTACATCAGCTAGTATAACATAAAAATACTAATATCATTTATTATAATTGAAAATCTTGAAAATAAAAGAAGAATGAAATTTCACTGGAAATAAGTATCGCTCTTCATTTAAAATTCGTTTATCATTGAAGTAACGCATCAAAGATCTTTGATTAAAACAAAAATAAATTATTTACAATTATGTAACGAAAAGTAGAAAATAAAACTGAAATAATTTTTTGAATTCTGTAACTTAAAATCGCATCTCTTGTTCAATTCCTTTGTAACTGAATGGAATTACAATCCCTACATTCGTTAATGTTACAATTTTATGTATTCATGTCTTCACATCTCCATAATGTCGTTAATTAATATAATATCGATAATATCAATAATCGTGAATGGTTGAATGCGGGTGTCACCGTCCAAAACAGACGAACGACCTTCGATGACCGTGACCGGCGACATCTGACACGGATTGTCAGTAGTGACAGACGGGCAACCGTGCAACCAATCACGGCTCAGTTCAACACAGGACTTGCTAGACACGTCTCCCAGTGGACAATCCGTAGGAACATGGATTCTATGGGGTATGGGAGCCGGCGCCGCACACGGGTGCCACTGTTAACCCAACGTCATCGGGCACAACGACGCGCTTGTCGCCAGTCACCAGGGATGGACACTGGAACAATGGCGTAACGTGATATGGTCGGATGAATCCCGATTTCAACTGCACCATGCCGATGGAAGGCACCGTGTATGGCGCAGACCACATGAAGCGATAGCTGCCGCCTGCCTCGAAGGTGTGATCCAGGGCGCTGGTGTCTTTGTTATGGTCTGGGGTGCATTTTCCTGGTATGGAATGGGCCCCCTAGTTGTTCTGGAAGAGACTTTGAATGGTACGCGGTATGTTGAGCTGCTCGGAGACCATCTCCACCGATTTTTGGCCTTCCAGCGCCCAGATGGTTCTGCGGTGTTTCAAGATGATAACGCGCCGCCACATCGCTCCCACGTCGCCCGGGAATGGTTCCAAGAACATGCAGCGGAGGTACAACGACTGTCATGGCCACCCAGGAGCCCCGATATGAACCCTATCGAACATATCTGGTATGTCCTGGAACGCAGGCTCCGTGTCATTGATCCTGCACCCATGAACAGACCAGCATTGGCGGCCGCTCTGCAAACGATTTGGTGTCAGCTTCGTCCAGAGGACTATCAGGGATTTTTCGACTCACTTCGACGGCGTCTCACTGCAGTTCGCTGGGCCAGAGGAGGCCCCACACGCTATTAGGTGACTATCCCATGACATTTGCTAAGTCAGTGTATATAATTCAAATTCAATGTTGGATATGGAATACCTAACAATTATAACTTATTATGGAATTAAATATATTATTAACCTCAAATTGCATCAATCCTCTCAATATAACCATTGCAATAAATCATTGTCTTCTTTATCGACGAAATAATAACTATCACCATCATTATTCTTCTTTTTTATCCACTCACTCTTGTACCCGTCTAAATGGTGCCTCAGTTAATTTAGGAAAGATGGACAAAATTTTATTATGGAATATTGGTTTACGAGACCGCGTGTATCAGCTGTTACCGTGCCGTGCCGATGGGAGCCAGCCGAAAGTAGGTCAACAGCTGTTGAAGGCCGCCAGCGCACGCAGTTACGTCACCTGACACACCGACAGTCGAGAGGGGAGATTATTCTCGAAGAATCCACTCACAGCTGTGAAAGACGAATCACGGCGCATGATGGCCAACAGCCAATGGGAATAGAGGAAGGTGCTAGAAAATCTTAGGATTTTTCCAGAACAAAGTCGAGGAAGAGTCTCTTGTGAAACACCGAACAGGACAGAAGAGTACCTTACGAAACGACGAACAGAATAATTTTGAAGAAAGTCGTACAGTCGTATTCTTACGGAGAAGATAAACAGTGCATTCTCTACGGAAAAGAAGAGTATTTGCAGACGACGTTAATACCTGTATAATTCTCGTAAGGCACAACCATTGCTTTATTTGAGTGCCCGTGCAACTTGTCGTTAGCTCCATGCAGTATTCAGCAGGTTTGTTACAGCCGCACATTTTCCCGTGTGGAACTTGCTGAACCGCAGACAGTTCGTGTGTTTATTGAAGCCGAATTTTATAATAGAAACTAATGGAATGTTCCGTTGGGCATTATAAAGGAAAGGCACGACCTTAAGGGAATATTCGAGAAGTAATCTGGCCTTTAAACATCGTAATAACCAATAATATTATTTGTCAGCTTTAAGACGTATCGTAACTAGGTGAATGTGTTTGGAAGTCGAAGCTGGTAGTAAACCTGGACCTGAAAATACATCGTTGCACCAGTTAAGTGTTGTGAATAATTTAGTGAGTTACAACTAGTGTGGATCCTATTGTTAATGCAGAATTTCAGTTTCAGCTATCTCCGTGAAACCTAGCAGCCAAGATGCAACGAAAACGAGGAAAAGCTTGACATTTTCCGGAACTTTGCTGGAGTAATACGACGATGCTGGACGTAGCCATAGTCATGATGGATTAGACTCCAGTGTGCACGCCAACACGATGACCTTGTACACTGTAAACCATCATAGCTGAGGAAGAGGACACCGACGCCCATAGCAGCATCCCGACGCCACGAATTTTCATCGGAACTATAAGTACCGCTGTAAAATTTCTTCTCTTTTAGTGGATGCCTAGTAGATTGTATTCTTGCTTAGAGGAATGTAGTTTCTTTAGTAATGTACTTAATGGTGATGGTAGAGTATTCATTCCTTCGTTGATTTGTGATTTCAATATTGTTCTATCTTTGCATTTTTTTTGGAATAATGGTTTCCTTTTTTTTCGAATTCGGTGATGAGTAATCCCTGTTACCAGTGAGTTTACAAGGTCAGAAGTAATTACGATCTTCAAAAGGACATTATAAGGGATTAAGACCTAATAATAATGAGAATAATAATAAAAATAAAATAAGGTAATAATAATCATGACAAAAAGGATGTGATTAAAAAGGAGTAAATTATGATTAAATCGTAATCTTAAAAAGCTGTTAGACATGTATGATGATTGATACTAGAAGGGAAGGTAATCGACGAGTAATAGGAACAACTCATCGAGAGAAAGTTCTAGGAGCCATTGTAGGAAATAAAAATAATTTTAATAATAATAATAAAGGTCGGAAACTTTAACGAGTTGTTGAGAATATTTGAGCGATCATTGTGATAGTAAATTTTGATGAATTGACGATATGGGACCACTAGGGTGCATATCAGTCATAATAATTATAATGGATCACAGTGATTATATTGAGTGATGATGGTGATAGTGATTTATGATGGTATGAAAAGATTTAGGGACTAATAATAGTTCTTGTTCTTCGCTCAACAACTGATATGAATAATGCACGACTTAAACATTATTGGATTTTCTCGAGGCTCTTAGACGCATATTTCTAATGATGGTGATGATTATTCATCGAGAAAAATTTTGTCATCCTATTTCATCTTATAACTACAGTCATGAGGAGTTCTCATTATGGTCAGGTAATGTTGTAAGGGTCTTCAACCGAATTCAAGAGGAAGAGAAAGTTACAATATAATAATAATAATAATAATAATAATAATAATAATAATAATAATAATAATAATAATAAAATTATAGTTCTATTGTGTGATAAATCTACTTATAAACAGTTGTTAGAATTATGTTATTTCGTGACATTTACCCACATCATTCCAGGAATGCTTATCTTTTGTGTATCTGATGTGATTGATGATGCATTGATATTGTTGTTGTTGATTCCACATAGTGTTGCGTGATAATCTGTCCATCTATAGAATACTAGTTAGTTAGGAAACGTTATTAAGAATTCTAAAAGAATACAGTCGAGCGAAGTCTACGAGAGAGGGGAAGTTCGCCAAAGGAATTTTCAAAATTTTCAACATTGTAAAGAAGTTTCTCGAAGTGGTAAAGAGTTTTTCAAAATTATAACGACGATCTCAAACATTGTAAGGAGTTTTCCAAAAGTGATTTATGCAGAATTTATTAATAATAAGCTAAAGAATTTCATGATAGTGATAAACGATTTAGAAAGGATTTTTCACAAGTGTGATAAAGTAAATCTTTAACAATTTTTTTTAAATAAGTAAATGCAGTTTCGATAGTGAAGTTTCTCAAAGAGGTATTAACGTGATTTACCTGAGAATTTTCTAAACATGTGTTGCAATTGAAAATGATAGCATTGCTAATCACATGATTAATTCAATGTTGCAGAGTAAAATGTTGGAGGGAGTTTCATTGAAGAAGTAATGGAATCAAATGAAACCGAGAAGCATGCAAGGACTCACAGTCATTTTATTTGTTCACAAGCAATAATGAATTGAATTATTTTGGTGAAATATTGTATTATGTTTTTTTCTTTTTGCATTTGTCCAGGCTGAGGTTTCATTATATTTTAATAAACATTGTTGTTATTTTGTCCTGATTTTCATTCAACATTATGCCTCCTATCCAGTCACCAATGGCCCTGTAGAAATAAATGTTCTGTCGGTCGGTCCCGTAAAAGCAAGTTGGCCCTGCGAACAGTCCACCCTTTGGGACTCTCGCTCCGCCGACTGAGCGAACCCGGAGAAGGGGACTATATATATATATATATATATATATATATATATATATATATATATATATATATATATATATTTTGTCCCCTTCAAAATTGGTAAAAATCATTTATTGGAAAATATTTTATTTCTACTGTGTGTTAAAATATTATTTCGTGAACCAGGAAGGGAGTTTTATCACATCGAGTCGGCTGAGCGAGATACGCCAGGTGTCAGGGAATTCCACTCAAGGGCAAACGAGGGGAGAGCGCAGATACAGCTAGCCAAATAACCTTCAAATCAGCCGTGAATGCCACGTGACCAGGCAGAATGTGTGTCAAGTGCTCGATCGATAATAGTGAAGGTGCATGACGTCTGACTATGGCAGCCAATCAAGCGATTAATTTGGTGCGAAGTTAATAAATTAACCAATCGCTTATGAGGAAAAGACGCACCCCTGTCTTAAGACAGTGAATAATGGATTTTCCTAAGGAAAATTTACTCAGAAATTTCTACCTCTGAACACGTCGTGTGGAGAATTATTCTAGCTTCAACTACGGACGGAAGAAGACGCACTTCGCTTGCTGAGGGAACTTCGTCATTCAGAGACTACAACTTGTTGCAACTGCAGTTCAGATATTTACGGATTCAACCTATAATTCAACAGATTTTAAAAGTTAAGTTTCTTTCCCATCTTATCAAACATCGGTGTGAGTTTTGGACCTTGTCTCAGACGTGATTTTCAGTTTCAGCTTCACAAGATATTCCACAGAAGAGATCACCGGTTCGAGTTCAAGTCAGGATGCCAGTCTTCTTTCTTGGTGAATGGTGTGATTTCCAGCGCGCCAGCATGTCTCCAATGCACGAGTAAAATGTGAGGCAGTCCAGGCGGGCGTGACCAGGATCGATGGTGCGTAATGTGATAATGCACTAGGTCATCAGCCCGAGTTCTACAACCGACAGTCACCACCAAGTAATATTTAAACTTTGTTATTCTTTCTTTCCTTTTGTAATGTAATTGTAATGACATAGCCTCTACTTATTTGTTTAGAAACTTTCTATTAGTTAGAATTTTTCCATCTCTTCTTTCTTGGTGATGGTAGATTGAGGATGTGTGAGTATTTGAACCTATTAGTTTGTTTGAGTGGATGTCTTCGAGAAGTGTTTCAACTGTCCCGAGTTCATTGTGGCAGGAGAAATAAATGTAAAACGACCTCAACGTTAAACTAAGACTATTTGAATATTTTTAGACTTAAAATGAGATCAAATGGGACAGTAATTTCGTAGATTCTATTATGTCAGAGTTCATTCTTCAATTATGCGACGTATGGTTGAATTTTGTGTGCAATAGAGTCATCTGAAATATTATTGTGCAGTAGCTTCCGCACGTATGATCTTGCGCGGCCAGGGATAATAATAATAATAATAATAATAATAAAAATAATTTAACTAAATTATCGCGTAAAAGAACACCTAAGGTCATGAGCATAATATTAGTTATTATTGAATATGGTTGATGTGCGCTCATTTATAATAATTTAGGCCTGGGAAATGGCAGTATCTGACCGATACAATTTTTTATATATTTGCTGTGTTGTGATGATTAGTTGACTGATAGATGGATAATATTGAATTCAGCAGTCGAGCTGTGCATCCATTAGTGAGTCAATTTAAGAATAAAATATGTTACTTGATGTAATTTCTTCGTTGTGAGTGCAGATTAATCGAGAATCACAATTATAGTGGAGAAGTAAAAATAAATATCGTAGCTCATGAACCGCGTGCGCGGAATGTTAATTCTGGCCTATGTTTAAGCGATTTTATCGATGATTTTTGGATGATTTTGTGTTCGTAAATTTTCTCTGAACATCGTCGTATAACTATGTTCTTTAATAAAGTGACAATCATTGCTCTGTCACATTTCCAGTTGATGAGAGGAGGTCACCACGATAGTGTCATCATGAGAATAATTTTCCTAACTTTGTCTAAACATGAAAATTAATAGTCAAGGGCTAGCGTTCGTGTAAATATGTATATAATATTTCCGTGTATCTTTGTGTGAGTGTAGTGTGTGTGATTTGACTGTATTTTGCTTAATGTAAGTTTCCAATCCATATTTGTGATGATGCTCTTCGTTATTTCGTGGAATTTTGGCCTAATTTACGCCAACTTTAGTGGTTCACCATTTGAATGAATTTAAACCTTTAGTGAATTTTATTCGTTTTTAAGGAAGAATAGGATCTTATTTAACGAATACACATAAATAAGTATAGGCCATGTCAGTGGATTGAACTCACAAAATCAAAAATTGTAAGCGTTAATTAATTAATTATTTCAATTAATGGATAAACATAGATTGACATAATGTCAAGTTCCAAGCTATTATGTGAGAAGCAACTACTAAATAATTATAAAGTTGAGTTTATTAATTAATTTAAAGGTCAAGGAAGACGATTTAACCATAATTTTATGAGAGAAAATTTTTTATTTAATTTTCAAAGAGGAATGAAAATGATCATTTTCAAACTTGTTTAAAATCAAATCTATGAAGGAAGGAAGTTTATTTTCAAGTTATTAAATTATCAATGGGAGAGATCATCTCAAATCAATTATTATTAATTAATTAATTTTCCACTAAAAATATAAATATTATATTTGCAGATTCAGCCATTTGCTGTTCCGTTTTTCGATGAAGTGTCTATGTGATTTTGACATAAAAGAAGACAAATCATATAAACAAAATACCTAGATTTTGTAAATTATTGTGAAGTTTATGAAGAGCAGTAGTTATAATAAATGTGTAAAACCTATTTAGCTTTCTCTCATTTGCCACTAGTTCATCATCTATCCCTGCACTTTAAAATTTTCGCACAGCCGATAAGCGAACGATCTACACCCTGGAGATCTTCGCTCACCGGCCGAGCTGAGCCCGGCATGACGGGTGCAATATATATATTGAACCCTTTGGGTCCATATTGAGGGATACCTACCTTCCTTACCTATCAGCAAAGTTCATGGGATCTGTCTCTTGGGTCGTATCGCGTTCTTCGTCACTTGCTGAGGTAAAGGTAGGGTTCAGTAATTCTAATCTATCTACTGGAATGAAAGGTCTATTTAAAAGATTCCTATTTATTCAGGAAAATTCTGAAGCCATTTGATATATCAATAGTATCATAGAAGTCAATTGTGTCCACTGGACACCACAATCATTTTTACATAAACGTCAGAACACTGGTGTGAGACTTTAACGTAACTGCCTGACGGGCATTCTTACTAGAAACCACTGTCTCAATTATTAATCATTTAAGAAAGGAAAGTCTGGAAATCCTTAAATTCGGCTTCCATGTGGAACCACATGTACCATCATAGTGATTCGTTATGGTCCAGCCCTCGTAACACGAACTCTGGACTCTGGGTATAATTAAGGCCGTCCAATCGGTGTGTGCCACACAGTGGTTCTACGGCATGAACCCTTAATTGAATCGATGTGACCTGCGTCTATGTCATGGACCGACATCTAATCTTCTAAGTTACTTTAAAGTCATTGTGGATGATGACCGCAAGGAAATGATGCTACAATGGCATATGGCCCTAATCTAAGTCACTGAGGTTGATGACCCCCTGACCATCCAAGTTTCTAGGCTGAAGGCTAAACACAACTAAGTTACATCGGTTGATGACCAAAGTTTCCACTTTACTATCCCAGCACATTCGCTGCTCAATCAATCAAAGTTCAATAATTACAACAATAGCAATGCTCACAGGCTTTGTGGCAGTAAAATCCATTTCCTTCGGATATGTCCCTTTAATCGTTACTTTATTTTTTAATATTCCCCAGAAAACAAACTAAAATTTCCAGAATGCATCTCCAAGTTATTCGCTTGATTAAAGTTATTTCAAAATGCGGTTTCACTGAATTTAATAATTAAATAAATTTAAATGATTTAACGAAATGTTAAAGATCAGTAAATTTTATCTCCGCGGACTCTGGTTTCTTCACAAATTCCTACGCAGCTGTGATGTAAATTCAATATTGCGATGTTTATCTGGCTGGAAAAGAATTGTTACATAATTCATGTCCAGTTATATATCTTGTCTCATGATCTCGAACTTTTAAAATCTAATCTAGTCCTAACCGTTATTAACACTTGGATATCCTAATAATCTACGTACAAACCAAACAACTCGCCATATAATTACGATGTCATATCTCGTCATTACCATTTATGAATTTTGCACACCCCTCACAGACAAACAGATCATCACAACCATCGTTCTATATTTTGGACAACCCTGAATTTGGTTACTCTGTTCCTTATATTCAAAGTTCGTGATTTCAAATGTTCATTACGTCCCCAATTACAGTATTTCACAATACTCAGATCATTACCGGCTATGAATTTCAACTAAATCCAGCATTTTAACGTTTTCCCTGGCCGAGAAATACAGTACAATCTCAATTCCACGCCTGTCCCGTTATATCCCCGCTGTTGAGGCCTCTCACCCCCAAGTTCGCTTGGCAGTTACATGAAACACCCGGTTCGTTCTACCTGACTGACTTCTCAAAATGCTCCCTTTAAACTCTGCCGACATAATTAAACAAATACGATATTCTAACCAACAAAATGCACAGATTAGGCTTCAAGATGCTCACACTAATTATACGCGTCGCGAATTAATACCGCTATGGATTTCTATGAATTTCTTTCCATTCCCAACATTATAATGACAGGACTCTAACCTGATTCGCACATCTCATCTCATATAAAACATTCCTCGGGCTTCCGTGTCCCGGCTTCAATGACAGGTCCAACCTGATTCACAAATCTCATATCAACAAACTAACCTCTGTTTCCCAGCTCCACAATTATCATCGACAAAGAACTGGAATAAAATCCTTACTAGAAATCTCGACGTCTAATATGGCACAATGCATTACTCATGAATAACTTCCCATAAAGGATATCGTATTTAATAACTTGATTTTTACGAGAAATGACTGAAACATTCTACTAGATCTTTTTATTGTCAGTCAGACACAGTTTAAAATGGGCCTAGAAAAACGTTTCTCTCCGCGACCAAATTCATCACCCTAGGTTCTCACCCGACAGTGCGTTTCCACTCGATTGAAAATGAGTGACCGTGGATTATTATTATTAACGTCAAATTGCAGACAGAAAAATTTTACGTCGAATGAACATCTTAATTTGGCATCAAAACATATAGGCAGTACACTTCACACGGATGACGATCTACATTGGACGTGATATCACTTCGGAACCCTATTCAATAACTTTTTACAAGATTATACGGCACTCGCAAGACTTCAAAAAATTTATCCAAGTGGAAAATAAAACAAATGACTCTTTTTTAGTCGTATTCTCACATTTACAAAACTTAGTAGGGTGACCACTGCGTCGTATATCCCCATTCAAATACACTTTTTGAGATCACGAGACAAGATATAAGAGGTAGTAAGATGGAAAGCAACCTACCTCATGTCGTCACGCCAGTGTTCGTCATAGGGCTCATCTGCGACCCTGGCATTTTATTTAGCCATTTTTACATTCATGGCTTCACAGTTCATTGTTAATTTTCTTCAGGTTTCTTGGAATAAAGCATAAAAAAAAGAAAATACCCTTCACTTGTTTGTTGAGCGCACACGATAGACTATAATTATTTCCGCACACGAATTAATCACATTAGAATTTTTTCAGTACTTTGACCGTCCTATCTGGTACAATTATTTCACTCAAGAAAACTATCTCCTCATGGAGTCAAGACTTAGCCGCAATGGCTAAAATCTGCAGTTGAACTCAGTCTACTTTCGTTGGTTTGATTTCGCAGAGCAGCTCAACAATTTTTCGTCCGCTTTGTATCACAAATGCCGGAGAAGGAGACCTCGTCATGGCGTCCCTTCGTATTTATAGCAGTTACCCCCTCTCTTCGGATATCTCTCTTTGCCGCCAAGAAAATTTCTATAAATTTTCTGACTTACCTAAACTGTAATTTCAAGAGTTTTGAAACATTTGCTTGCTACATTTCTGGCGGTAGTGTTCATGAACATTTAAAACTTTTACGGGTTCGATTTGTGAGATGATTGACCCCCTTTGATAGGCACTATATTTTTTGACTTGGCTTGGTCACGCCATGTACACGCGCTTTGAAATAGTTCACAAAATGACTTGAGATTCTTCCGCCGTTGACACGTGTGGCTGACGTCACGTACCCCAGAGCGTGGGACCGAAGGTAATCACCTCCTCGTCACGTGTCAAATCTATGCTATCAAGAATCCAACTTTTAAGTGATTGTCGATTTATGCATAATGTTCTTAGGACACAAAGGTCATGGGTTCAATATATATATATTGTAACAGTAAATATGGTACTTTGATGAGCATGAGAAACGCAGGGCGTGTACCGTTCTGACTGAAGTGCATACAGAGAGATAGGGGTTTTCTTTGAAAGAAATTTCTAGGTTTTTCTGAGTTTATTAATAAGTTCAAAATCATATCACCTCTGTACAGAAGAAACAGTGAGAAGTGTTCATTCCTCGTCCTAGGGTTGGCGATTTCCCAGAATTCCGGCTGCTCTGCTCCTCTCTGCACCATTGAACCACCCTTCCTCCCTCGATGGAAGTTCTTGAAGATCTCGAATTTCTAGAAGATCCATGCGATGTCTAGAAGATCTATGCGGCGTAGAAGTAAGGGAGTTGAGATAGACCATGTAAATGATAAACGTGAACGAACACCGTTAAGCCTTGGACGTGTTAATGCGAAAAGCGGCTTCTGCGCAGATGAAAAAAAATATAGCAATGGTTTTGACAAGGTTCGTAACACAAAGGAACTGTATAATTGAAGAATTATCACACGGTAGAATGTCACTGAAATCTATCCCGTGTTATGCCATTAATCATTTGAAATGAATTCTATGCGACAAAATGTCACTAAGCTCGAATAAGCACATAAGTTTAACACTCGGAAATTAAACTCATAAAATGAATAGCCACTTGAAACTTGTTGTCGAATGTCAATAAAGTCAACCTAATAAACAGCCATCTACAGTTTGTGATACTTCGCATAATCTGAAGTTATTCCACACGACATATTTCTGAGTCTGAACACTGTTCAATGAAATCAATTGGATTGAAATGAAATAAGAATCTTTCACTCGTGAAGCTAAACTTGTTCACGCATGTTAATGAAAAAATAAAGTGAGATTGATCATTTATCACCGGTCCTTAGTTCGAATGTTCGTAGAGTTGAAATATGAACAGTTCTTAGTTCGAATGTTCGTAGAATTGAAAAATGCACAGTTCAAATACACAGTCTACAGCCCATCATCTACAATATATTTGCACGGTTTATAGAATTATCTACACACGAAAGTGTAAGTTTGTGATGTAGTCACTAAGTTCAAGTTAATTCTGTACTCAATCACTTGTTAATGTTTGCCACTTGAGGAATTCTAAATTAAAGCACAGTCATGTTAGTGAAATTTCTCGAAATATTCAATCACTCTGTAAGGAGCAAGGACTGTTCCAAATCCTATCACTGTCCACAACATTAACTTTGAGTTATGAACACATGGACAAATAATCGCAAGTCTTAGACATTCATTCAGAATAAACAATCACTTGATAATATTAAGAGTTTGATGAAGCACAATTTATATCACTCTCCGTTGGAGCAGAATTCTATCACTCACGATTTAAAGAAACTTGTATAAGTCTACACTCGACGCTACGGAGTTAAAGTCCAGGACTCGACGAAATATGACAATCACTACACTTCGTATCGCAGTCTCCGCGAGCCGACCGCTCGCTGCTAGCAGCATGAACTCCACTGCGAAACACTGGTCTACCAGAGCCACAATTCTCATCGGTGCCGGGAAGTCCCGGTACCAGTGAGTGATTTTAGCCCATCGACCCAAATTGGGCCTTGAGTGCTATTTCTTCATAAGGTACTAGCTAGGGACTGCATTTTTGTTGGTTGGTTGTGGACCTTGAAATTTTAAATCACGCTGACCAGACTGGTCTGCTAAGCGAGGCAGCTCTCCATTTATACCCGATTCACGCCCAAAACATGCCTTCACATCTCGCTCCACAACTTCGTCGTCTCATGTCGGATTTTTATTAAACCTTGCAGGAATGCAGATAAAATATCGGGCTATACGATGATGTGGTTGATTTTGTCTAGTTATTATCATGGGGAAAGTTATTAACCGAAGAAACTCAAGGAACATTCCATACTGATCTAGGCTCTCTCCGTGTTACGGGGAGGCAGGCTGTGACGTCGTTCTGCTCTACGTCACACACATCTGTTGCTTGCTGTTCCAGTCTGTCTTCCGCTGCTGGGCCGGCGCGTAACCCGAAGTTTAAAATTTAATTGCGAGGACTTAGTTTCGTACCGCTGTTCCCGGTACAATATATCATCCGTTTCGTATCTCCTCATCATATTTCTTCCAGTACCTTCAACTACCTTCCAGTACACGTTGACTTGACGCAGATAATACCGTAATCATCATGTATTTGCTTGAATATTCCATTTCTTCCTAATTCGCTTCTGTTTCATTTCATATTACTCATATGTCTTCACATAATCAAACTATAACCTATATATGGCACTGTAACACCTACATTTTGTAATATACCAACCATAATTTTTTCTTTACATTAACCACAATGTCGACGTAACTCTTATAATTCACATATGCTAACCTCTTCTATATGTTAGATAACAATACGAACGTATTGACATTCAGAACCTGGCCAACGAATTGCTATTTCGTTTAGATGACTACCTATAACCCCCTTTACACTGTCACGTGCAAATCCACTATTTATAAGCGAATTTGAATATTTCACTGCTTCACTATCTATTTATTACGCAAGGAACAACATTTCAAAAGATGTTTATTTTTACTTACTGCATAGACGATATGACTTATCTTTTTTCCTCTGCCCCAATGACTTTATAATTAGATGTACTGGGACATCGTCGATTTAGGTCTGGCTGCTACATCCTCATATTCTCTGGGATGTTGTGGGATAGGTCATGCTTCCTTCTCCGTCATCTCAGTTAAGCCCTACCCGGATATCGGCCATGGTTTTCTTAGCTCATGTTGACGGGCATCTCTTGCGCAAATGTAACAAAAATGCATATAGACATAGTCAGTTTCGTCATCTTAGGATCTTCACTGCCTTCTAACATTAATATAGGTGTTAAGTAAAGCGTTTCTTTGTGTTTCATTTCTGATTTTCTCTTCTAGATTACCAAAATGTCTGTCTAAAATTCAATTATATGTAGCAGACATCTTGGATGCGGGAGGTCAAATGGACTGTATCGCGATTAACATGTCTAAAGCATTTGATATGGTGGACCATGGGAGACTACTGGCAAAAATGAGTGCAATTTTACTAGACAAAAGAGTGACTGAGTGGTTTGCTATATTTCTCGAAAATTGATCTCAGAGAATTAGAGTAGGCGAAGCTTTATCTGCCCCTGTAATAATTAAGAGGGGAATTCCTCAAGGCAGTATTATTTGACCTTTATATTTGCATATATATATAAATGATATGAATAAAGATGTGGAATCAGAGGGCAGGCATTTTGCGGATGATGTTATTCTGTATAGGGTAATAAATGTTACAAGATTGTGAGCAACTGCAACGTGATCTTGATAATGTTGTGAGATGGACAGCAAGCGATGGTATGATAATAAACGGGGTTAAAAGTCAGGTTGTGAGTTTCACAAATAGGAAAAGTCCTCTCAGTTTTAATTACTGCGTTGATGGGGTGAAAGTTCCTTTTGGGGATTATTATAAGTATGTAGGTGTTAATAAAGGAAAGATCTTCATTGGGGTAATCACATAAATATGATTGCAAATAAAGGGTACAGATCTCTGCACATAGTTATGAGGGAATTTCGGGTCGTAGTAAGAATGTAAAGGATAGGGCATATAACTCTCTGTTAAGACCCCAACTGGAGTATGTTTGCAGTGTATGGGGCCCTCATCAGGATTACCTGATTCAAGAACTGGAAAAAATCCAAGGAAAAGCAGCTCGATTTGTTCTGGGTGATTTCCGACAAAGGAGTAGCGTTATAAAATGTTGCAAAGTTTGGGCTTAGAAGAATCGGGAGAAACAAGACGAGCTGCTCGACTAAGTGGTATGTTCCGAGCTGTCAGCCGAGAGATGGCGTGGAATGACATTAGTAGACGAATAAGTTTGAGTGGCGTCTTTAAAAGTAGGAAAGATCACGATATGAAGATAAAGTTGGAATTCAAGAGGAAAAAATTGGGGCAAATCTTCACTTATAGGAAGTGGAGTTGGGAATTGGAATAAGGAAGAAGAAGACGAACTCAACATTTCTTTTCCATGGGAGCTTTTCCATTCTACTTTATTTTCTAATCCGACTACATGTTCTGTAGCTGTGCAAATATCACATGAAGAGAAGCGAGATGTAAAATACTGTAAAGATGTTAACTTACTCGTTGAACGATTACTGCTCCTAAAAGCTTATCAACATGCTGGATACACAGTGTATGAACGGGAGATTCAAGAAATAGAAGAAGAATTACGTCGTAGGCGTATTATTGTGTAATAGCTCTGAATACAACAACAACGAACTCATTGCACCTACCGCTGTAGACGGTAATATCACATGTAGAAATAGAATAAAGCCAGTAGTATTTTGTAAATAAATATTTTGTTAAATTTAAAATGTTACATTTATTGCATTCCCTTTACACCTATCGTAAAGACTTGAGTTTACTAGAGAGTAACCTTGATGACGAACATGACTAAACGTGCATAGCCATAACGATGTAATTGCTGCGGAGGAGGAGGAGGTATTGAACTGACCTCGATAACTGTGATGAGGAGGAACGATTAAGCTGACCTCCGTAACTGTTAGGAGGAGGGATTAAGCTGGCCTCCGTAACTGTAAGAAGGAGGAGGAGGGAATGAGCTGACCTCCATAACTGTGAGGAGGAGGAGGGATTTTGCTAACCTCCGTAACTGAGAGGAGGAGGAGAAGGGATTGAGCAGACCTCTGTAATTGTGAGGAGGAGCGATTGTGTGAGGAGGAGGAGAGATTGAGCTGACCTCCGTAACTGTGAGGAGGAGGGTTTGAGCTGACCTCTGTTACTATGAGGAGGAAGAGGGATTGAGCTGACCTCTGTAACTGTGAGGAGGAGGAGGAGGAAGAGGGATCGAGAAGGGCAGCTAGCCTTAATCCTCTGAGGTTATGCCCCTGGCAATGTCCCGTCAAGATAATAGCAGTAAGGTTAGGATCGTTTCCTTTCAAGAATTCTGCAATGCAAAAAGCACGTGACTATCCCGCCAAGATAATACCAGAGAGGTTATAGGTATCGATCTCTTTTTCAAAATTCCGTGGCAAAACAAGTGCACGTGGTTAGGAACTCTCAAGATAACAGCAGTGGGCTTAGCAACGATTAAAACAAGTGCACGTGGTTCAAGATGGCAAATTCCGCGGCCCTCCTTTTTGAAGATAGCAGCAGTGAGGTTAGGCTCTGTCAAATTGGCAGCAGTGAGGTTAGCCACGATCAAAATCCGCGCCCACGTGGATTGACCTGTCAAGATGACAGCTGTCAAAAGCACGTGGATTTTAAATTCCGCGCCCTCTACGTCGTTCAGATGGTAGCAGTACGGTTAGGGTCTGTCAAGATGGCAGCAGTAAGATTAGCGACGTTCACTTGTTCGAAATTCCGCGCCCACGTGGTTAGAACCCTTCAAAGTGGCAGCTGTCACCTTGGCAGCTGTCAAAACACGTGGTTTTTAAATTCCGCGGCCCCCACGTCGTTAAGATGGCAGCTGTGAGGTAAGGCCCTGTCAAAATAGTAGCAGTGAGGTTAGTGACTTTTACTAGTTCAATATCCGCACCCACGTGGTAGGGACCTGCATCTTGACAGCTGTCAAAAGCACGTGGATTTTAAATTTCGCGCCCCACGTGTTTAAGATGGCAGCCTGGAAGGTAGGCGCTGTTGAGATGGTATCAGTGAGATTATCCTCGTTCACTTGTTTTAAATCCGCGCCCATGTGTTTAGGACCTGTCAAAACCACCTAGTTTTTAAATTCCGTCCCCGCGTCGTTAAGATGGCAGCAGTGAGGTTAGGCCATGCAAAGTTGTTAGCAGTGAGGTTAGCGACGTTCACTTGTTCAAAATTCCGCACCCACGTGGTTATGACCTGTCAAGATGACAGCTGTCAAAAGCACGTGGATTTTAAATTCCGCGCCCTCTACGTCGTTAAGATGGCAACAGTGAGGTTATGCCCTGTTGAGGTGGCAGCAGTGAGGTTAGCGACGTGCTCTTGTTCAAAATTCCGCGTCACGTGGTTAGAGCTGTCATCTTCACAGCTGTCAAAAGCACGTGGATTTCAAATTCCGCGTCCCTATGTCGTTAAGATGACAGCAGTGAGGTTAGGGTCTGTGAAGATGGCAGCAGTGAGGTTAGCGTCGTTCTCTTGTCCAGAAAAGTCAGGTTGGGGTCCGTCAAGATGACAGCTGTCAAGAAACACGTGGCTTTGTTTAGAAACAATAATACTTGCTCGTGACGTGACGGTCACGTGGTCATGACGTCATGGGGTCAATGACCTGCGGTGCTGACTCAGCAGGGAAATGCTGACTCCATGTTTCAGTACCCCCTTGCTTTTCTACTACCTCGGTTAATCGTTTGTCTTGTGTTCCCAAAATAGGAGATCCAATTCTGGCCAAGATCAGTGGCACATTAGGGCGTCAAAACACTACTATTCCTCTTCGTTGGCTTCCGCTTCCGGGACAGTATTTAGGCGTTTGTTAAAAGTCTAACGCACTTTAACCGGGTGTTAAAATAAAAAATATTGTTCAATAAAAGAACGATTCTCCATTATGAGGTAACCGTGGCACAACAGTGTTATTAGTGTGCACCTTCTATACACATTCCAAGAATGCTGGGAAAATTGTTTTCATTTTTAAGCGGGAACCTTACCGAATTTTCTGTCTTTGCTAATTTTCATCCTAGAAAGGCTAGGTCAAGCGGCAAAGAAAATTTTCTGGACAGCAATAAAGAGAAAAGAAATGAACAGTGTTTAGGGTAAATCAGATGAACTCTCAATAGATCTCAGGGAATCTCTGGAAAGGTGGAAGGGATATTTCGAAAATCTTCTCAACGTAAAAGGAAATCTTCTTGGTAACGTTACGAACAACTGAGCTCATGGAGAGGAGGACAATGATGTTAGTGAGATTGCACTTGAGGAAGTGGAAAGAATGGTAGATAAACTCCATTGTCATAAAGCTGTAAGAATATATGAAATTTGACCCGAAATGGGGAAATGTAGTGGGAAGGCAGAGATGAAATCGCTTCTTAGAGTAATAGGATTAGCATGGGATATTAGTAATGTATCGTATGGTTGGACGAAAGCATTTATTTATTTATTTAATGTAAGGCTACATTAATCGAAATGAATATTGTCTCAAATAACAAACTAATATCCAGGCCACGAATGTAGTCTATTGATCACTCCGTCATAACCAGAAATTCTGCTGGATCGCCAGGGAAAGCTCTCAAAAGACATTCTTGAACTTAATGGGGAACCGTCTGCTTTTCAGCGACACAGTCACAACTTGAAAACGTTATTTTCTTCCGCTTGTGCAGGAAATCGGCACACCTGCCAGTGCTGGTTCTTATTCGGCTAAGAACCGACCAGATCTTGCGTGGCAATTCAAAGCCAGGTGGCATTTTATGTTGATCCGTCGTAGCATTAATATGCCGTGTGTATCTCCAGCAGTCATTAGTATTAAAGCCATTGTCAACTGACATCCTTGCAGTTTCCAGGGTTGGGTGACGAGCGAAGCCTTCCTTTACTAATCGTTGGAGTGTCTGTATGTACAGGAAGGTGAGGATTTTTTTTGTACACCAACGTTAGGTGTAGGTCTGTTTGCGCCAGTTTTCAGACGCGTGGTATGGTTGATCTGCATGTCAACGAGTCCACGGAACACTAAATTATCTATTATTAATTATGATCATTATTTGGGGATATTAGGTCGTGTACAATTAATTATCAGCTGACGCGTTTCGATCCTGCGACCAGGATCGTCTTCAGAGCAGTAACAAAGCATAATGGCAAGGTGACAAGTGTGAGCTAATAAGAACTACATCGTTACGAGTAACACTGTCACAGAAATATGATTGGGTGACCATTCGCAGACTACGGATCACATCGTGTTCGATCAGAGGCGTACCGGCCGAGTTGGCCGCGTGGTTGGAGGCCCGCAGCTGTAAGCTTGCACCCGGGAGATACTGGGAAAGAACAGATCACAGGCGTAATGAATATGATACGAGCCCGCCTGCAGGAAATAAAATTGGTCCCCTCAAAGAAACTGTATAAAACCTATCAATAACGCATATAAATTTACTGTAACAGCAACAGATACGAAAATAACTATAATGAGATCTATATTCATTTAATATAAACAAAGGACTTATTTTAAGATATCAAAATTACAAATTAATAGATTTCATATAAAATTCAGTTATTTTGTAGGGATTGAAATATATGTTTATACGGAACTCATGACCTTTGAGTCATAAGGAACCAGAGTCCTAAATTTATTACATGAGCAACATTTAATTCCAGCGCGCCAGATCATGAGGAGCCCTAGTTGCACGTTTATTTCTGACCAGAGGCCACACGTGGAGAATAGATGGGATATTCTCATTCTCACGCAAAGGAAATTACGTCACCCACGCGTGTAGAATGTGAAGGGATGCCAAATAATTTGGCGCGGAACTATTTCAGATGAAATTCCGTTTTAAGAAGAACTGGCGACGAAACCGCCGTGGTAAACGTCAGAGTGCGTAAGTGAAACAGTCTGGTTGTCAGTGGTAAAACTTTAGGCCGCTAAGTGCTCCAAGAAGGAAAATAGATCAATCAATCAATCAATCAATCAATCAATCAATCAATCAATCAATCAATCAATCAATCAATCAATCAATCAATCAATCAATCAATCAATCAATCAATCAATCAATCAATCAATCAATCAATCAATCAATCAATCAATCAATCAATCAATCAATCAATCAATCAATCAATCAATCAATCAATCAATCAATCAATCAATCAATCAATCAATCAATCAATCAATCAATCAATCAATCAATCCTGATCTGCCTTAAGAGCAGTCGCCCAGGCGGCAGATTCCCTATCTGTTGTTTTCCTAGCCTTTCCTTAAATGATTGCAAAAAAACTGAAACTTTATTGAACATCTCCCTTGGTAAGTTATTCCAATCCCTAACTCGCCTTCCTATGAACGAATGTTTGCCCAATTTGTCCTCTTGAATTCCACATTTATCTTCATATTGTGATCTTTCCTACTTTTAAAGACGCCATCCAAACTTATTCGTCTACTGACGTCCTTCCACACCATCTCTCCACTGACAGCTCGGAACATAACACTTAGTCGAGCAGCTCGTCTCCTTTCTGCCAAGTCTTCCCAGCCCAAACTTTGCAACATTTTTTGTAACGCTACTCTTTTGCCGGAAATACCCCAGAACATATCAAGCTGCTTTTCTATGGATTTTTTCCAGTTCGTGAATCAAGTAATCCTGGGGAGGGCCCCATAAACTGGAACTATACTCTAGTTGGGGTCTCACCAGAGACCTATATGCTCCCTCCTTTATATCCTTACTACAACCCCTAAATACACTCATAACCATGTGCAGAAATCTGTACCCTTTATTTACAATCATATTTATGTGATTACCCCAATGTAGATATTTCCTAGGTATTTACAATGATCCCCAAAGGGAACCTTCGCCGCATCAACGCAGGAATTAAAACTGAGAGGACTTTTCCTATTTGTGAAACTCACAACCTGACTTTTATCCCCGTTTATCATCATACCGTTGCCTACTGTCTATCTCACAACATTATCAAGGTCGTTTTGCAGTTCCCCACAAATTTGTTACTCTGTACAGAATGACAACATCTGCAAAAGCCTTATCTCTGATTCCACTTCTTTACACATATCTTTGATGTATTGCACCCGTCCCTACGCCTAATGGCTCCGGCATGATATCTACAGGGCGTTAACGGGTTGGAATAAAACAAATAGGCGCTTAACAAGACTAAGCTTAAAGGCATACAGGGTAGGAGACGGATCATACCTAATTACAATGAGAACACATTCGGGTTAAAGTTTAGGTTAATACAAGTGGTTTATTAGGCCTTAATGATGATGATGGTAATGACGCATTTATATACAAATGAATTACATGGATTATTATCAATTGTTGTTGTTTGTTATCGACTTTTAGTCGTATGTGATGGATCCGAGTATTATCTATCGCAGAGCGATCCATTATGACGAGATTCGAACGGGAAAACACTTATCATAGACACTGAGGCTATGTGACATCATTGATCAATAGGATTAACATGCATGCAACGAATCTGAGCAATCCCTATACTAAACACACAACTATTCCCCAACGAAATACCACGAAGGAACTCAAAAAAATGTGGAACAAACGCCCGGGTTTGAACCGACCCTCACTTGTATACAATTCACCACCCCGATGGTCAACACCATCGGCAACTCAATATAATCACAACAAGATACATAAACCCTTAAAAAACACAAATTATATACAGTAAACACGTGAGACATCCAGCCTTCGGTTGAGCATTGGGGTACCAATGCCGCTGTCGGGAACTGAACTGACACCCCTTGGGATGGAAGTGGGACTCTGAAAACCCTAAGCTAGATTATACTCAAGTGTGTAATGACAGTAAGCTAACAAGTACTGGTAACAATCGCCGTGTCATTTATTAGCGACTACATCATTCTGGCGTGTTGAATATTTCATTATTGGGCGATTCTTCCGCCCTCATTCTCTTCAACTCAAGGCTCCCCCTTACACGAGCGAACGAGCATACAAAAAAAAACCAACACTTCTCCTCACTAGGTCAACTGCCTCAGCCCCTTTGCACGGCGGGTGGTCAGTGGCCTCGGCCTTCACAGGCATAACGCCCTTTCTTAACAAAACACCCCATCTCGGGGATCGTTCACTAATAAACTGAACTTCATTGTTCATTAAACAAAATTACATCGGCTCTCAATACTTCACTTCAATTCAACACACACATTCGTTTACAATATCATGATCCCGCAACGCGACACCGGTTTCTATGATACCAATACTTGCATGATTACCATAACTACAATTTATTATTATTATTATTATTATTATTATTATTATTATTATTATTATTATTATTATTATTGGGTTCATCATTACACCATCTCCCTACACGACTTACCTGGAAATTAGACCATACTGCGTGATCATAATTAACTTCCTCGTAATAACGGTGTAATTAATCCATATCTAAATCGTGATTTCTGATAAATCGTCACACGGTAATACAATTATGAATTAAATATTCCTCAATTTGCACTTAAATTGTGATAAGCCTGCCAATTAAAATCGTACACTTCCTATCTAAATATATGTCAGTGGAGGCCTGGGATGTCAGTTCCGAAGTCATATCTCGTAGTTCTGGGTGCTCACGGAATAAAATTACACTATTTACCAGCCATGCATTATCATCACTGGACTAACTACAACCTAACTTGAATTACTCTGAATTACTAACAATTAGTCTCCTGACGCATCAATAATTACAAGTTTCCCCAAATAAAATGATTAAGTCAATCTACTACTGCATGCAAACTTATCGTATTACCCCTTTATTTACAATTGATTGCTCAGACGTGTTACTAATTAAATAAAGTAAATAGAAGCTACGTGTATCATGGTAGCACATCTACATTACTGAAGTTACAATCTTTAACATTATAGCGTCAGGTAATGATAACTGTTCCCCGCCCAATCTGATTACGTCATATTAATTATGATTTATACTCATCTCCATCTCGATGACCCGTTGTCAGCTCAGGGAGTCCATTGCTGGTTTAGTGCTGACCCATAGGCACCAAAGCAGTTACTGGAGGCACCATTCTTCTTTCCAACCGGGAGTCCATTGTTCTAGGTTGACGAAACCGCTGGCAGTATTCCTGAGGCACACAACACGTCACTATTTATTCCAAGATTTGTGTAGTTACATTCAGTGTGAACGTCCAGCCCCGATATCGGACCTCACTCCGCAATCCGCGATTCAGTATCGGATTCCGCGTACCTTTGTTACTACTCGACACAGTAGCGCCGTAGTAATAATAATAATAATAATAATATTATTACAAATTATATTTAATGTTCGCGACACGTCCCTGATCTTTAAAGTTTAGACAATAGCATCACGTCTATCCAATCTCTGCAATATTTACGCACAGTACGCGATTTCACTTGTAAATTCAATTGAAATTCACTCAAACAAAAGATCGCTGGAAGCTCGACGGCACGTAGCTTCGCCGCCCGTAAGCCACAAATCCCGACTGACTCTTCTCCCTTCCTGCAGTAGTTTTTACTAGGGAGCGATACCCCTTCCACTAATTTGTGTAGCGCCTATTCCCGGCGTACTCGAGGTAAAATAGTACGGGTGGTCGGTGACCAGTATCTAGTTGGTGCGATTGAGACATAACCACTCAATTATCCTTCGGTGAATCTCTTTAAATTAATTAAAATATGTTCTGCTTCCCCTACCACACGGGGTGAAGTCCCTCCGTCGAGGACGTGTCATGAGACTAACCAGATGGCCCCAGTACTTTTCCACGCAGAAACAACACAGTATTCTTTCTTCTGCTGAAAGTTATCACGGAAGAGGACATTAAACACTCTAAATAAATATCCCAGTAACATTCATCCCTTTTAAATCGGGAGATGAGCCCCTAATTCGAGTTTTATTAATTTTCTACCTCGTAGGTAATTAAGTTGGCCAGTCCGATTCCAAGATGGCTCCTATATTCCGTTTCGAAAAAGTTAGTTTCCCCTCATTCTGTGAGCCTTGAGGAGGGATGTCTTCTCTCGAGTGATGTCACAGGGAATCCCCATTCATAACCCCTCCCGGGTCTAAGTTGGCTTGGCTTCATCTGCGGGGCCCCCGCTACACAAAGGATAATACTGCGCAATAAGTCGCAGACAAAGAAATCTCGTAAAATAATTTTAAAATACACAATTTATCTATCTCAATGGTATGAATATTAATTATTTCCGGTATGACCTCTATTAATGATATGAATATTAATCATTTTCAGCGTTCTTTCGCTTTAATAGCATTGCGTGCGTAATTACGGATATCGATATCAACCTAAGGTCCTTGGATCATGCCCCTGTCGGGTTCATATTCCCCTCTCCCCGAGAAGAAATGGGTACAGGCACTGGACACATTTCGTCGCTAAATATTCAATTGGCAATATCGATTCACAACTGTTTCCAAACCTTTGCTTTCTGGCGAAGTTCCTGGTTCTCTCTTTCCAAATAATATGCTATCTGACGCAATGCTTCTCTGTAGTTCTGCAGGTATTGACATTCTGGACATTCTTCATCCCCAAGATCTCTCTGTGAAAACAAATTCTCCAAATAATTGACTTCTTCGGCTTCCTTATTTGGTCCCGACTCTTCATCCGACACGTCACGTCGATCTTCTTCTCCGTCATCCTCAGCCTCTTCTTCGTCCGTTGCCCCAAGTTCTTCTGCGTTGTTCACTTCTTCTTGGATCTTGTCACGTTCGGGTAATTAATGTAATTCATCTGCTGCGCCTGGATGGTAATATTTACAAATATTTACATACATAAGATGACCGCCGATAGGTTAGATCTGCCTTCGGTCGTCAGAACATCCTCCTGGATCCTCTGTACTCTCGTCAGTAACCTTCAGGTTCTTCCGGCTTGAGTCCCCACGTGCTACGAACTCAAGACTTCCACTTCTTCTTGTTACTTGTAATATTGCCAAGGGCTGGCCCTTCTTGCTTCCTCGCTTACATTTCAATTGCTCTACGTAGCGTTTGGGTTTCAGAACTCGTTCATCTCTCATCTCGTCTCTCCATTTCACATGCTGTAGCTTCGAACCTTTGGTATCCCGACGTCTTCTTCTTAAACATGTCCCTCTTTGACTGGGAAGCCATCCATACTTAACTCGACGCTGCTTGTTGCGTTGTCGTCTCTTGTATCGACCTGATGATCTCTTCCTTTCTGCTCCGTCCTCAGCTTTCATCTCGTCTTCCATATTCTCCATTTTGAAATGTGGTTCATCCTGAATGTCTAATTTCTTCATTCCCTCTATTTCTTCGCGAAGTGCGTTAATTTGTTCTTCGTGGATCTCCAATTTCACCATCGTTTTCGAGCCTTTCTCTTCGCTCCTGATTTCATCGTTTACGTGGATATTGTCTCGCGTGATACTGGTCTCAACCTGATCGTGCCGCTCAACTATTCCCTCAACTTTCCTTTCATTCACTGCCTCTATCTCTATTCGTTTTTCTTCTGCCTTATCCTCAAGATTTGTAAACTTATCCTCAGAATCATTTGTACTGTTCATCACTTCACTACTCTCTGGACTATTCTGACCCATTTGCACTTTCGATTTAACTCCGAACCCTTTTAATCTGTCCTGTCTCAGTTCCTCTGTGAGCCTTCTTATCCCACTACTTGCTTCCCTCATATCTGCAAACTGCCGGTCCATTATATTTTCAAGCGTCTTAATTTCGTCCTTCACACCGTCTCTAATCTGCGCATAACCCCGATCTATCGTATCTCCGAGTGATTTAAAGGCGTCCTTCATTTCCTCCCTAATCTGCGCACTGTTCTCTTCCATCGCCTTCCTGCTCTCCCTAATTTGCGCACTGTTTTCCTCAATAATTCTCTTTAAATCGTCCTTCACGCTGACCATAATCTCCTCCATCAAAGCCCGCATGGCTTCACTATCCATGTCGCTATCCTTTGAGATGACAGGACCCCCCTCGCTAACGTCGGCGTCAACAAACCACAACAATATATAATTATTATTTATTTTAAAGGAAAAGATTCCTCTATCCAAACTTTACGTTCTTCCAGCTTCAAAAGGAAAATTTTACTTTAATCATCATTGCAAATTAAGCCTCAAAAACGGCTATCATTGAAGCTGCCTAAACGCCTAACATCATTAAGGTTCATGAAATTTATATAAGAAGGCAACGGGAAATTTCCGAAAATGATTATAATATTAGCCCTCAGATTCAGTTAATAAAGTTGCCGGTTGACCTGTGATTCTAAAATTGGGCTCGATTTTAAATACCAACACATGTGGTATAGTGCCAGTAAATCAACCCATGCCCTCAGCATTGAGGTCCTTCAAACACACAAAGTCATCAGAATCTCAAACTGAACCCATGAAATCAACCTACTGCCACTCGAAAAAGAAAAGTAGGCGTGAGGTTACCTCTTCTCATCCACGGTTATACTAACGTAAAATATATTCCCTAATAGCAGGTTGTTTGGTGAAGAAACACGCACCACTGGCTGATATCCGTGAATAAATAGGCACTAAGAAAAAGCCACTATTCACTTCAAACCTCACTTATGGGAAATTCATTTTATAGTTTCCCGGGATTCGAACTAATCCCCTTGAATTTTGGATACGCCCCTGCTTACGCGAATGTCATGGCTCTGCCCATATCATTGGACCATGACTGTGTTCTCATTCATAAAACGATTTAATATTGACATCAAGGTATCACTTATTCAACTATAATGAACTGGGCCTCGCGTGGAAATGTCAGAAGCAGACCTGGGTTACCAAATAATCGTGCCCACTCCTGGAAGCCGCACAAGTATGCCTTGCCTAATACATAACACAACACGCCCCTATCTTCGCATTGTTGTTGCGATAGGTGGGATAATTATGCGCCTATTAAACATGAAAATACGTCCATTAAACCGTAAAACATGTCCCACCTGGAGCGTCATTCTATATGGCAGGTAAAGTAAATATGCGCCCCTATTTAACAGTAAAACACGTCGGACGTTGGGCCGACATTTTATATGGCGCTATGGTACCCCTTTACGGAATTTCGGGCCACACGTTGCTCGGCTACCATGTCTACTATGGCGCTAAATTTCCTAAATCTGGGTAGCCCTTATTTACGGACATATCGAGCCCCCACAGTTTACTTGCGCCCTTTTATCTCGCACCACGTTGGACTGACATTTTAGTATGGTGCACAACGTGTAAAAGTCATGTAGAATAAATATACGCGCCTATTTATCTAGCACCACGTTGGAAGCGCCATTTTTTAGTATGCACCCGTCCCTACGCCTAATGGCTCCGGCATGATATCTACAGGGCGTTAACGGGTTGGAATAAAACAAATAGGCTCTTAACAAGACTAAGCTTAAAGGCATACAGGGTAGGAGACGGATCATACCTAATTACAATGAGAACACATTCGGGTTAAAGTTTAGGTTAATACAAGTGGTTTATTAGGCCTTAATGATGATGATGGTAATGACGCATTTATATACAAATGAATTACATGGATTATTATCAATTGTTGTTGTTTGTTATCGACTTTTAGTCGTATGTGATGGATCCGAGTATTATCTATCGCAGAGCGATCCATTATGACGAGATTCGAACGGGAAAACACTTATCATAGACACTGAGGCTATGTGACATCATTGATCAATAGGATTAACATGCATGCAACGAATCTGAGCAATCCCTATACTAAACACACAACTATTCCCCAACGAAATACCACGAAGGAACTCAAAAAAATGTGGAACAAACGCCCGGGTTTGAACCGACCCTCACTTGTATACAATTCACCACCCCGATGGTCAACACCATCGGCAACTCAATATAATCACAACAAGATACATAAACCCTTAAAGAACACAAATTATATACAGTAAACACGTGAGACATCCAGCCTTCGGTTGAGCATTGGGGTACCAATGCCGCTGTCGGGAACTGAACTGACACCCCTTGGGATGGAAGTGGGACTCTGAAAACCCTAAGCTAGATTATACTCAAGTGTGTAATGACAGTAAGCTAACAAGTACTGGTAACAATCGCCGTGTCATTTATTAGCGACTACATCATTCTGGCGTGTTGAATATTTCATTATTGGGCGATTCTTCCGCCCTCATTCTCTTCAACTCAAGGCTCCCCCTTACACGAGCGAACGAGCATACAAAAAAAAAAACCAACACTTCTCCTCACTAGGTCAACTGCCCCAGCCCCTTTGCACGGCGGGTGGTCAGTGGCCTCGGCCTTCACAGGCATAACGCCCTTTCTTAACAAAACACCCCATCTCGGGGATCGTTCACTAATAAACTGAACTTCATTGTTCATTAAACAAAATTACATCGGCTCTCAATACTTCACTTCAATTCAACACACACATTCGTTTACAATATCATGATCCCGCGACGCGACACCGGTTTCTATGATACCAATACTTGCATGATTACCATAACTACAATTTATTATTATTATTATTATTATGATTATTATTATTATTATTATTATTATTATTATTATTATTATTATTGGGTTCATCATTACACCATCTCCCTACACGACTTACCTGGAAATTAGACCATACTGCGTGATCATAATTAACTTCCTCGTAATAACGGTGTAATTAATCCATATCTAAATCGTGATTTCTGATAAATCGTCACACGGTAATACAATTATGAATTAAATATTCCTCAATTTGCACTTAAATTGTGATAAGCCTGCCAATTAAAATCGTACACTTCCTATCTAAATATATGTCAGTGGAGGCCTGGGATGTCAGTTCCGAAGTCATATCTCGTAGTTCTGGGTGCTCACGGAATAAAATTACACTATTTACCAGCCATGCATTATCATCACTGGACTAACTACAACCTAACTTGAATTACTCTGAATTACTAACAATTAGTCTCCTGACGCATCAATAATTACAAGTTTCCCCAAATAAAATGATTAAGTCAATCTACTACTGCATGCAAACTTATCGTATTACCCCTTTATTTACAATTGATTGCTCAGACGTGTTACTAATTAAATAAAGTAAATAGAAGCTACGTGTATCATGGTAGCACATCTACATTACTGAAGTTACAATCTTTAACATTATAGCGTCAGGTAATGATAACTGTTCCCCGCCCAATCTGATTACGTCATATTAATTATGATTTATACTCATCTCCATCTCGATGACCCGTTGTCAGCTCAGGGAGTCCATTGCTGGTTTAGTGCTGACCCATAGGCACCAAAGCAGTTACTGGAGGCACCATTCTTCTTTCCAACCGGGAGTCCATTGTTCTAGGTTGACGAAACCGCTGGCAGTATTCCTGAGGCACACAACACGTCACTATTTATTCCAAGATTTGTGTAGTTACATTCAGTGTGAACGTCCAGCCCCGATGTCGGACCTCACTCCGCAATCCGCGATTCAGTATCGGATTCCGCGTACCTTTGTTACTACTCGACACAGTAGCGCCGTAGTAATAATAATAATAATAATATTATTACAAATTATATTTAATGTTCGCGACACGTCCCTGATCTTTAAAGTTTAGACAATAGCATCACGTCTATCCAATCTCTGCAATATTTACGCACAGTACGCGATTTCACTTGTAAATTCAATTGAAATTCACTCAAACAAAAGATCGCTGGAAGCTCGACGGCACGTAGCTTCGCCGCCCGTAAGCCACCAATCCCGACTGACTCTTCTCCCTTCCTGCAGTAGTTTTTACTAGGGAGCGATACCCCTTCCACTAATTTGTGTAGCGCCTATTCCCGGCGTACTCGAGGTAAAATAGTACGGGTGGTCGGTGACCAGTATCTAGTTGGTGCGATTGAGACATAACCACTCAATTATCCTTCGGTGAATCTCTTTAAATTAATTAAAATATGTTCTGCTTCCCCTACCACACGGGGTGAAGTCCCTCCGTCGAGGACGTGTCATGAGACTAACCAGATGGCCCCAGTACTTTTCCACGCAGAAACAACACAGTATTCTTTCTTCTGCTGAAAGTTATCACGGAAGAGGACATTAAACACTCTAAATAAATATCCCAGTAACATTCATCCCTTTTAAATCGGGAGATGAGCCCCTAATTCGAGTTTTATTAATTTTCTACCTCGTAGGTAATTAAGTTGGCCAGTCCGATTCCAAGATGGCTCCTATATTCCGTTTCGAAAAAGTTAGTTTCCCCTCATTCTGTGAGCCTTGAGGAGGGATGTCTTCTCTCGAGTGATGTCACAGGGAATCCCCATTCATAACCCCTCCCGGGTCTAAGTTGGCTTGGCTTCATCTGCGGGGCCCCCGCTACACAAAGGATGATACTGCGCAATAAGTCGCAGACAAAGAAATCTCGTAAAATAATTTTAAAATACACAATTTATCTATCTCAATGGTATGAATATTAATTAGTTCCGGTATGACCTCTATTAATGATATGAATATTAATCATTTTCAGCGTTCTTTCCCTTTAATAGCATTGCGTGCGTAATTACGGATATCGATATCAACCTAAGGTCCTTGGATCATGCCCCTGTCGGGTTCAGTATATATAAGAAAACATAAAGGTCCAATAATACTGCCTGGAGGAATTCCCATCTTAATTATAACAGGGACAGATAAAGCTTCATCTACTCTAATTCTCTGAGTTCTATTTTCTAGAAACATAGCCACCCATTCAGTCACTCTTTTGTGAAGTCCAATTGCACCCATTTTTGCCAACAGTCTCCCATGATCTACCCTATCGAATGCCTTAGACAGGTCAATCGCGATACAGTCCAATTGACCTCCTGAATCCAAGAAATCTGCTATATCTTGCTGGAATCCTACAAGTTGGACTTCTCCGAACTGCCTTTTATGAAACCAGCTATTAATTTTGCAAACATATATAATGAGAAAGAATGCTTTCCCAAAGCTTACATACAATGCATGTCAAACTGACTGGCCTGTAATTTTCAGCTTTATGTCTATCACCCTTTCCTTTATATACAGGTGCTACTATAGCAACTCTCCAATCATTTGGTAAAGTTCCTTCATGCAAACAATAATCAAACAAACAAACCCATTGTCTTTAGTGTATCCCCCGAAACCTTATCAATTCCAGCTGCTTTTCTGGTTTTCAACTTTTGTAACTTACTGTAAATGGCATTGCTGTCATAGGTAAATTTTAATACTTATTTAGTATTAGTCACCACCTCTATCTGGACATTATCCTTGTAACCAACAATCTTTACATACTATTGCCTGAATACTGGTACTTCTGCCTTTTGAAGATCCTCGCATACACACTCCCCTTGTTCATTAATGATTCCTGAAATGTCCTTCTTGGAACCTGTTTCTGACTTAAAGTACCTATACATAATCTTCCATTTTTCACTAAAATTTGTATGGCCACCAATTATGCTGATTTTTTTGCCAGATTCAATTTCCTCGTAAGATCCTCCAAATTATCCTTACTTCCACAGACATTTCTAACTCTATTTCTTTCCAACCTGCATCTCCTTCTTAGTCTCTTTACTTCCCTGTTATAATATAGTGGATCAGTACCATTCCTTACCAACTTTAAAGGTACAAACCTATTTTCACATTCCTCAACAAGTGCTTTAAACCCATCCCAGCATCTGTTTACATTTTTATTTACCGTTTTCCACCGATCATAGTTACTTATTAAAAACTCCTTCATGCCTTTTTTATCAGACATATGATACTGCCTAATAATCCTAATTTTAATCTCTTCCTTTCTTTCACATTTATTTTTAACTAGTGAATGTACCCGTGCTTCGCTACGGTATTCTACATTGTATTGGAATATCGAAGTAAATACTGTACATGCAGTAAATAAGACTTTTAAAATTGCATGTCTCTAGCGTTATCCGAGAAACAGCAAGGTGAGGTCCCCATACTCTGTTTCCAATGTAAAGTGTTTGTTACGGATTTGTGATATAACGGCAGGCTCACTTGCCTACTGCCATTCACAATCGAGTTGGGAAGTTTACATTATAATTACAGGCCCCATTGCCTACTGCGCGGTCACTATCGATTTGGGGAGTTTTCGTTAAAGTGGCAGGCCTCCTTTCCTTCTTCAGGAGAGATAACAGTTGAGAAGTTTTTATTACAATGGCAGGCAACTACCCTACTATCAGTCGAAATTGAGTTGTGCAGTTATCATTATAATGTCAGGCCCCTTTTCCTACTGCCAGCCAGCTTACTGCCAGTCACACCAAGTTGGTGAGTTTCCATCAAAATAGCAGGCCACTATGCCTAATGCCAATCACATTTTAGATGAGGACATTTGTTTATAATGGCGGGAACCCTTGCCCACTGTGAAACACAATCGGGCAGGGGAGTATTAAACAAAACTGCATGCTCCCTTGCCTTCTGCAAGTCAAATCGAGAAGTGAACTATTCATTACAATGGTAGGCCTTCCTTGCTAATGCCAGTTACACAGGAGTTGGAGAAGGGCACCATTCCTATTGCCAGTCAAAGTCGGTGTGGGGAGTACTGATTACAATAGCAGACACATCCTTTCTCGATCGCTACAAATCGACATCAGTGAATATGCATAGATCGACATACGAAAGTATATGCGTGTTTACAATATTGCAGACCTTCATTTACAGATTAACTGCTGTTAAACGTACGTCATAATGACAAAGGATTATACCATAAGACGCCGGTTTTAGTGGCCTAAATGGCAGGTCCTATGATATCTCATCTATTCTTGGGTCAGACTGAGTTAGAAACGTTGAACAGGGTAAAGTTTTTGTAAGATTATCTCACTTTGTATTACTTTTCTGATAATTATGTGACAGCTACATACATAGCATTTTGCTCACATATGGCTACTGGGTGGGCCAATTTTCGTGAAGTGTTTGATGATTCTATATTTCCTATTAGTGACTGATAGTATGAATTATGAATATGAAAAGTCCCAATTTACTTAACATCGATTAATAGAGAAAAATCAAACGTAAAAGGATACAGATACGACAAAAGTCATAAGTCCAAGGTTGTAGATAATTCCAAATTGAACTGAGGTTGTGCATCCGTTATGTGGTAGGACTTCCCGAAGGTCTGCACCATCATTAAAATTGCCTCCATATTTCGATATTCTTCGGGGATAAAAAGTGAAAAATTTAAAGATCTTGGAAGTTTTCCGTCCGTTACAGGCTAAAACGTATAATTTTGTCAAATTTCAATTTTCTTTTTCGTCTGGCAGATTATGCCGCAATCTGGATTTGGGACGAGGTGGGTAAAAATTAGGACTTTCAAGAAACTAAACCAAAAAAAAAAAATGCAGATGGTTATTATAACCCCTTTAACGGAAAGCTGTATGAAAATTTCGCCAAAATAGTCAATGTAGAGGCACACGGTCGTTACGATTTTATTTATATAGACAGATAAGGAACCTGCTCCACGTACAATACCTTTTGGGCTATGTGCGCTGGACCTAAACTGCAAAACTGACCATTCGTGATATCTCCCTTATTAATCCTCCTGACGAAAAAACGCACATGAAAATAAAGTTTTAGGGATTGAATTCCATCATGTTTGGTCGATTTCCAGTCATGTTGGTCTTGTACTGTACATATTGTGCAAGAGTAAAATCACAATTTCGGTTCCCTATAAACCACCAGTCCATTCCGGGAACATGAAAAGTTATTGACCTTTAAAACCTACCTTTGGGCAGGTGGATGCTGACTATAAAGTTTGGTTCGAATATCGTCAGTAGTTTTCAAGTTGTAGGAAATACGCTTATCACGCACTCGCTCTTGAGTTAAGTCCGATGGGACTTGTACCGAAAAAACGGCCCGTTAATGATATCTCCCTTATTAATCCTCGTATCGAAATGATGTACATGAGAAAAAAGGTTTAGAAATTAATTTCCATTAAGGGAGGTAGATTTCCATTAAGTTTGTTTGTGTATATTTTGTGGGAGTGCGAAATCACGGTTTCGGTTTCGTATTAACCCCCAGTCAGTTCAGGGATTTAGAAACAATATTTGCCCTAAAACCTACCCAAGGAATGTTGGATTCTAAATATGAAGTTTGGTGGAAATATATCCAGTGGATTCTAGCACTCGCGTACATACGGAGTAGTTAAGGAAGAAAATAATACAATTAAGAAAGTTGAAATTAATAGAAAATCGATTATAACTGAGGACAGCCGGATAACGACAAATATGTAAATGCCAAGTGAATGTATTGGAAAATCAAATGCCCCTCAATGAATTATGCTGGTGTGAGTTATGGATATAAGAAAGCGGTAACAGAGGAGAAAGTTAGGCGCAGTGAAATGAAATGTTGTATGGCTTTTAGTGCCGGGATATCCCAGGACGGGTTCGGCTCCCCAGGTGCAGCTCTTCCTATTTGACTCCCGTAGGCGACCTGCTAGGCGCAGTGATTCTTAGGTAAACAGATAAGAAGATGACTAAAGGTGTTATTACTTAATCTATTCGAGGGCGGTTATAACCTCAAACGATATTCCCCCAAAATTCCGCAGATAGGCCGATTGACTCCTCTCTTGCCTTCTACCCAAGGAACAACCACGAATTTAAAAGCATGATGAGGAAAATAGCAATTCGTTACTTCCCTGCTGGCAAGCAGCCAGACACGTTGCCATGGTAACCTGTAGGTTCGTTGTCGGCCTCTCGGTCACTCAATGCAGAGCATGATACCCACAGAAAATAGTAAATTTCTCCGTCATGTGAAGAGTAAGGTAAATTATGAACATAACGAAAGTTGTTTATAATGAAGAGACGTTTCACGTACTGTCCACGGAGTTTACAGAAAATCAATAGTATAAGAGAAATTGGAGAAACCATTCTGGTTTTCCTATAAAACCCCCGTCTATTCAAAGATTTTAAAATGATATAAATATCAAAACCTTCCCCGGGATGAGTATACTCTAAATATGAATTTTGGTTGAGATCTATCCAGCCATTTCGACATGATGGTGGAACAGACAAACAGACACGAAAAGTAAAAACCAACGATTTGGTCTTGAGTTGGCCTAAAAGGGATAAATGTCTGAAAAATTGGCAAAACAAAAGAAATTACAGACAACCGACCCCCTACAACTCCATTTATATAGACTAGCAAATGTACCCGTGCTTCGCTACGGTATTCTATATTGTATTCAAATATCGAAGTAAATACTGTACATGCAGTAAATAACATTGTTTTAAAATTACATGTCTCTTAGCGTTATCCGAGAAACAGCATGCAGGGGTCCCCATACGTTGTTTCCAATGTAAAGTGTTTGTTACGGATTTGTGATATAACGGCAGGCTCACTTGCCTACTGCCATTCACAATCGAGTTGGGAAGTTTACATTATAATTACAGGCCCCATTGCCTACTGCGCGGTCACAATCGATTTGGGGAGTTTTCGTTACTACTTCCAGAGACAGATAACAGTTGCGGAATTTTTATTATAATGGCAGGCAACTACCCTACTATTAGTCGAAATTGAGTTGTGCAGTTATCATTATAATGCCAGGCCCCTTTTCCTACTGTCAGCCAGCTCACTGCCAGTCACACCAAGTTGGTGAGTTTCCATCAAAATAGCAGGCCACTATGCCTAATGCCAGTCTTACTTTAGATGAGTACATTTGTTTATAACGGCAAGCACCCTTGCCTACTGCCAAACACAATCGGGTAGGGGAGTTTTAAACAAAAATGCATGTTACCTTGCCTTCTGCATGTCGAATCGAGAAGTGAACTATTCATTACAATGGTAGGCGTTCCTTACAAATGCCTGTTACACATGAGTTGGAGAAGGACCCCTTTCCTACTGCCAGTCAAAGTCGGTGTGGGGAGTACTGATTACAATAGCAGACACACCCTTTCTCGATCGCTACAAATCGACATCAGTGAATATGTATAGATCGACATACGAAAGTATATGCGTGTTTACAATATTGCAGACCTTCATTTACAGATTAACTGCTGCTAAACGTACGTCATATTGACAAAGGATTGTACCATAAGACGCCGGATTTAGTGGCCTAAATGGCTGATCCTATGATATATCATCTATTTTTGGGTCGGATTGAGTTAGAAACGTTGAACAGGTTGAAGGTTTTGTAACGTTATCTCACATTGCATTACTTTTCTGATAATTATATGACAGCTACATACATAGCATTTTGCTCACATATGGCTACTGGGTGGGCCAATTTTCGTGAAGAGTTTGATGATTCTACTTTTTCTATAAGTGATTGAAAGTATGAATTATGCATGTGAAAAGTCCAAATTTACTTAACATCGATTAATAGAGAAAAATCAAACGTAAAAGGGATACATATATGACAAAAATTCATAAGACCAAGGTTGTAGACCATTCCAAATTGAACGGAGATTGTGCAATCCGTTATGTGATAGTACTTCCCGAAGGTCTGCACCATCATTAAAATTTCCTCCATATTTCGATATTCTTCGGGGATAAAAAGTGAAAAATTTAAAGATCTTGGAAGTTTTCCGTCCGTTACAGGTTAAAACGTATAATTTTGTCAAATTTCAATTTTCTTTTTCGTCTGGCAGATTATGCCAAAATCTGGATTTTGGGTGAGGAGGGTAAAAATTATGACTTTCAGGAAACTAAACCAAAAAAGAATTTGCAGATGGTCATTATTACCCCTTAAACGTGTAGCTGTGCGAAAATATCGCCAGAATAGTCAATGTAGAGGGGCACATGGTCGTTACGATTTTATTTATATGATAGATAAGGAATCTGCTCCACGTACAACACCTTTTAGGCTATGTCCGCTGGACTTAACCTGCAAAACTGACCATTCATGATATCTCCCTTATTAATCCTCCTGACGAAAAAATGCACATGAAAATAAAGTTTTAGAGATTGAATTCCATCATGTTTGGTCGATTTCCAGTCATGTTGGTCTTGTACTGTACATATTGTGGAAGAGTAAGATCACCATTTCAGTTCCCTATAAACCACCAGTCCATTCCGGGAACATGAAAAGTTATTGACTTTTAAAACCTACCTTTGGACAGGTATATAAAGTTTGGTACGAAAATTTTCAGTAGTTTTCAAGTTGTAAGAAATACGCTTTACAAATCAAATGCCCCTCAATGAATTATTCTGGTGTGAGTTATGGATATAAGAAAGCGGTAACAGAGGAGTAAGTTAGGCGCAGTGAAATGAAATGTTGTATGGCTTTTAGTGCCGGGATATCCCAGGACGGGTTCGGCTCGCCAGGTGCAGCTCTTTCTATTTGACTCCCGTAGGCGACCTGCTAGGCGCAGTGATTCTTAGGTAAACAGATAAGAAGATGACTAAAGGTGTTATTACTTAATCTATTCGAGGACGGTTATAACCTCAAACGAAATTCCGCCAATATCCCGCAGATAGGCCGATTGACTCCTCTCTTGCCTTCTACCCAAGGTAGAACCACGAATTTAAAAGCATGATGAGGAAAATAGCAATACGTTACTTCCCTGCTGTTAAGCAGTCAGACACATTGCCATGGTAACCTGTAGGTTTGTTGTCGGTCTGTCGGTCACTCAATGCAGAGCATGATACCCGCAGAAAATAGTAAATATCTCCGTCATGTGAAGAGTAAGGTAAATTATGAACATAACGAAAGTTGTTTATAATGAAGAGACGTTTCACTTACGGTCCACGTAGTTTACAGAAAACCAATAGTATAAGAGAAAATGGAGGAAAACTGTTCTGGTTTTCCTATAAATCCCCTGTCTATTCAAAGATTTTGAAATGAAATGCATATCGAAACCTTCCCAGGGATGAGTATACTCCATATGAAGTTTGGTTGAGATCTATCCATCCGTTTCGACGTGATGGTGGAACAGACAGACAAACTGACGAACAGGCACGAAAAGTAAAAACCGCCGATTCGGTCTTGAGTTGACCTAAAACGGATAAATATTTGAAAAATTGGCAAAACAAAAGGAATTACAGACAGCGGACCCCCTACAACTTTATTTATATAGATTACCACAAAAGCAGCCTCATGATCACTAATACCGTCTATTACTTCTTTTTCTCTATAGAGCTCATCTGGTTTTACCAGCACCAGATCTAGAATATTCTTCCCTTTAGTTGGTCCCATCACTTTCTGAATCAGGTGCCCTTCCCATATTAACTTATTTGCCATTTGTTGGTCATGCTTCCTGTCGTTCGCATTACCTTCCCAATTGACAATTGGTAAATTGAGATCACCCGGTACAATCACGTTCCTTTCCTTATCGTTTCCCACATAGCCGATTATCTTATCAAATAATTCTGAATCAGCATCTGCGCTACCCTTTCCTGGTCTGTAAACTCCAAAAACTTCAAGTTGACTATTACCTTTAGAGATAAGCCTTTCCCTAGAATTTTTTTGTCATCTTTAACTTTTCGTAGCTTACAAATTCTACTTTCACGAGAATAAATACTCTTCCTCGTACCATTCCTATCGTATCCCTAAGATACACCCTCTAGTTCCGTGAGAAAATTTCTGCATCCATTATATCATTTCTCAGCCATGATTCAACTCGTATTACAATATCTGGTGGGTATATATCTATTAAATTACTTAATTATATTCCTTTCTTTACAATACTTCTACAGTTGAGCACTAACAGTTTTGTGTCATCCCTACTTGATGTCCAGTTCCCTGTTTCCTTAACACCGCTCCCTAGGGCACCCTGTTTCGCTGAATGTACCTCCCTATAACCCTTCTAAACAAATTTCCTAACTTATATGTACCACCGTGGTTTAAGTGAAGGCAATCTGAGCGCAGATCCCTATCTCCTACCCACCCATTAGGATCTAGAAATCTCACTCCCAGTTTCCCACATACCCACTCCATAGTCTCATTTAAACCCCCAACCACCTTCCAGTCAGTATCCCTCCTACACAGTATTTCATTGATAACAATCTCCGCTTCCTTAAACTTCATCCTTGCTCCATTTATCAGATCCCACACATCCCCAACTATGTTGGTACTTGGCCTGCTTGTCTTACGTTGTTAGTACCAACGTGGATCACTACTTTCTCCTTTCCCTACTTCTCTTCTACTTTTCTCAACATCTGCCTTAACCTTATTCCTGGACAACACTCTACCCCGGTACCCTTTCCTCCACACACTTTCCTGACATGTCTAACGATAGAATCTCCCATGACCAGAGCCTCAACACTACCCACCCACCTCATATGATCCCCTCCCCTCCTGGTCAGTCCTATATTTCTTGTCAGCTGCAGAAGCTACTTCCTCCTCCCTTTTCTCCATCCCATGATCCTGTTCTACCTGTCTTTTCCTATCCACTACTCCACATTTCCCTTTCGTACCTCTTCCCTTCCTCCTACTTCCACACTTCTCTGCAACAGTTCCCTGTTCCTCATCTTCCCTCGGTTGTTCTACCTGCAGTGACTCGTACCGATTTCTCACCGACACATGTCCTGAATTTTGATCCTGAATGGAGCCCTTAGCCTGCAATCTCCTTCCTCTTAAAACAGTAGACCACCTGTCTTCTACAATTCACCTCTTTCCTTCCCATCCCTGTATTACACCTGCTGTATCCTATACATTGTTTGGAGGCCTACTTTCCTTCCTGTCCTCTGAGAGAATTCTAATTATCTCCCTCAAGCTCTCCGACTCCTCCCTCATACTCCTTACTTCCTGGCCACACCCACAGTTCCTACACTCGCACTGCTTGGCCATTCTTTAGTAAATAATGAAAAGAAAAGGAAAACTAAGATAACTTGTTCTGTGCAAAATAAGAATGAGAAGAAAGAACCATTGTCTAGGTTAGTTCACAAAGATCACACGACAGTAAGTTAGTTAATATATGCTACTACTACACTACAATACTACTTAATTGTACGACTTTTTATTCCTACAACACGCTAACAGGATGAAAATTGCTGTTAATTGCTGGAAACAGAGAATAATACACAAGAATTACACAATTTTATTCTTAACTGCATTTAAGTCTCCCCTAATTACAACAACAGAATTTCAGTAAGAGAGTTACTACAGATACCACAGAAATGGCACTATATTACACAAATATTTCACAGCAATAGAATAAACTCACTACTTTCTAATAAGATATTATAATACAGTACAATAATTTTAAACTACGTTCAGAATAAGTACAGATACTACAATACACTACAATAATTTTAAACTACGTTCAGACGTATTCTAATTACCACAGGTTATTACCAAAGGAATCTGCCACCTGGGCGACCGCCCTAAATTCAGATCATTGATTGATTGATTGAGCAAAAACAGAAAACTCTGTTACATCGACCAAAATGTAGGCCTAGCTTATGAGTTAATTTAAAGACTCAAATTGATTATGAGAACCCCTTAATGCTTATCATTAGCACCAGTACTAAATTAGACAATTATGTGCTATTTTAGAATCAGCCCTGATTACATTTTTGTGAGGTAAAATTGCCAGTAAACTTTTGGCGGTAAATGCAGACAGCATGTGGTTGGGAGAAAAAGTTATAAAGTCACGCTGCGCCATTTGCGATTCCCCATTGTGCCCAGTGAATTTGATGCGACTCCACGCATTTCAGAGCGATATCGCAAACCAGCGTTTGGAAGGCTAAGTCCCAAAAAGGAAGATAGGTTTTGCCCGAAGGTGGCTGTAACATCATCTCCCAATCGACGGTATTCCAAATGTGGAATTATCATGCACATTCAGGGACAAGCAACAGACGTTCATTATAATGCCACGATCCGGCAGTTGAAGCTGTAAATATAGTTGTTGTATTATAAAGTGGTGCGTGTGCGGGTCGGTGGTTCGACAAACGTGCTCGGTCCGCCCAAGGAAGAAACGTGTGACATATATTTGTTTATATGTCATTATTTTCAGATAAATGATATAAATCAATCTTAAACATTACACCCAGGATAGGAATCATATTTCATTATGTCACCATTTTATTTCTATATCTGTGACGTACTTGGGTCACCCTTTTTATTTCGTGGTAATGTCAGAAGTATACGACGAAAGGTCATTTTATGTTTCTTGGATAATCGGTAGAGTCGTGAAACTAGCGTGTGAAATGTTGTGCAATAGTGGATTTGATAGTTGTAAAACGAATGTAATACGTGGAGTGTGGTATCATTTTCGTACGTTTATTGTTATATTTGTTGTTTGGCCAAGTAAGACATTACTTTATTACGAAATTCTGTTTAGTGTGAAATTGCAATTCCGTAAGTGTAATCCGTGGTTTACCATTTACAGCGATCATGTAGCAATGATGGAACGCCAGCTGTTGCTGACCGCGCGCTGTAATGTGGTCGGGGCTGTAGAATTTGTTGAGGAAAGTACGAGGCGAAACTGGCGGGTGATTTTTGGAAGGGAAGTGTTATTCCAAATGTCTATTAAAATATGTGTAGAATTGGTGAGGAAAAAACAACGGTAAAATTTTGTAAGTCAAGTTATGAGTTTCGGTATTGAGATATTTTGTTGTCAGACTTGGATATACGAGGAGAGATGGTTATTTTATCACAGATTGTCTTATGTAACAGCATAGTGATCGCGTAAGAGAGATATTCCGTATTATTGTCATATAGGGAATTTGAGATAGCAAGTGGTTCGAGTCTTGCAGATTTAGGAGGAAATACGGCTCAGGTGGTTGAAATCCTATAGTATTGCAGTGATGTTTGTTGCCGGAATTTCCGTTGTAGGGAACCCGAGGATTTATTTGTGTATTTTAATGGTACGGGAATAGGGTCATTCCATCTTTAGGATCCTGCGTGTAACCGTAGGACGTGGTAGCTAGGAACATTTCAAGTGACATTTTAAATGAAATCTCGTCGCATGTTCAGTATTGTCTTTCACGTGAGTTGTCAACGAGGCGAGATTTCATTTTGATACATTTAGTAGAGATAACGCGTTTGCTTTCATAGAGAAAACGAGAAGGGTCTTCCTTCCAGGTAGAGCGAACACCTGTTCGGCGAGTCAGCCAGTTCATTTGTCCGAGAGGAATTGCAACTGAGATTTTGTCATTTATAATAAATGTTTCGAAATCGATTTCATTACCGGTACTTAATAAGAGAATCGTTTGGTAAATAACTTTAGTTTCACTATAGGTAACGATGTTATGTTATGTTGTAAATAACCACTTTCAGGGTTGTCAAAATTTGATAATCTATAGTAATGTTGCTTCGTGTTGTTGAGGATTGTCCAAAGTCCTGCTGTTAATTTATTTGAATATCATGATAGCTTTTCAATTCATAGCGTTCCTGATGGATGAAGTGTTGTTTTTGTTGGTTTCCAAGGCACACGTGTAGGTTCGTGTGGTATGAGGTCATGCCTGCAGAGTACATTTTGGTGCAATAGTCCATCCATCCTAGAGTTTGGGTGAGGTGCATTACGACACTTGAGTCTCATCAGCTTGAAACCACATCGGAAGGAGGTGAAGTTAGTCCAAGGGATAACCGTAGACGTTATAAGAGTTTTATATGGGTCGTTTTATTTTGCGTTTTGTGTAATTTATGTAAATTATAGGATTTAAGGTTAGGATTATCCAAGCTAGTGCCTCGATAATTATTTGTATTACAACGTAAACTTGTTGAGTGACGTAATGAAATAAACAAATGGTACCGGTAGTTATGGCAATTTCGTATTACAGCTGCGAAACAAGAAAGCTGTGAGCATAAACAATGATAATATTTTTCTTTTAAAGGAATGTTTCTAGTAAACATGTCCAAGTGATAACGTAAACTTAATCGAAACAATTAGGGAGTTTAAAGAAACCACGTTGTCCGGGATAGATAATTTTGTTGGTAATTAGGGTCATACGATTACTTCATTTATCAATTTAGTAAATTCAGTGAAAACGTATTTTGAGAATTAGCTTAAAACCAAGTGACTAACGTAAATATATATTCTGGAAATCTTAGTTTTATTTGCTGGAAAATTTAACTTATTAACGTAACGATTAAGGGGACATGTCCGATAGCAAGGGACTTTACTGCCACAAGTGTTGTGAGCGATTGCTGTTGTTTCTTTGATTTTTATTTGTTGAGCACAAGATGTGCTGGGAATTTACTAACGTGGAAAACTTGTTCATCAACTACTTTAACTTAATTGTGTTCAGCCTTCAGACTAGAAATTTGGATGGTCATGGGGTCATCAACCTCAGTGACTTAGATTAGGGCCATCTGCCAGTATAACATCATTCTTCTTGCGGTCATCATCCACAATGACTTTAACGTAAATAACAGAGTTAGATGTAGGTCCATAACATAGTCGTAGGTCACATCGATTCAATTAAGGGTCCATGCCGTACAACCTCTGTGTGCCACATACCGATTAGACATCCTTAATTATACCAAGAGTCCAGAGCTTGTGTTAAGGGGGCTGGATTACCACAAATCATTATGGTGATACATGAAGTCTCACATGGAAGCCGACCTTAGGGATCTCCAGGCTTTCTTTATATTATTCTTAAATTAAGACCTCAGGCAATTGAGTTAACGTCTCAAAAGCCAGCGTCTCACATCATCGTTGTTATTATACGTTTGCTTCTAATGGAGAGGTCCATTACCAAAGATAAATGAGTTCGTTGATCAGCTGTTGTGAAATGACACCAGTCTTCATATTTTGTTTCAAACAGTCAATAAACCTAACATTCTGATTTAAACGGTCGTCGAGTTCACTCATTGTAGCCATTAGTTTTAAATTAGTGAAACCCGCCTCATGTGACGAAGAATCCATAAGTGACCCAAGAGTAAGATCCCATTCAGCTGATAGGTAAGGAAGGTAGGTATCCTTCGAAGGGCCTTAAAGGGTTCAATATCCTTTATCTTCTACGTTTTTTTACAGTTTGCTTTACGTCACCCCGACACAGATAGGTTTTGTGGCGCCGATGGGAGAGGAAAGAAATAAGAGTGAAAAGGTAGCGACCGTGGTCTTAACTAAGGTACAGCCCCAGCATTTGCTGGTGTGAATATGGAGAAACACGGGAAACCATCTTCATGGCTGCCGACAGTGGGTTTCTAACCCACTATCTGCCGAATTCAAGCACAGACAACTCGCTCAGTTTTACATTTTGAAAGCTTTACAGTACTCACATTAAAGTGTAAAGAAGCTAGACCACGCGGCGAACTTTCTGGGATGCAAAGGCATTGACGATTTCAGTGACGTCACTGGATGTCACATTCAATGTTTAGGAGGCTAAGTCCACAGAATCTTTCTTAGGTCATACTACTTCGTAGGTGGAAGAAACAGCAACATGAATAATTAGATCTAAAATATATTGTACCCATACTGGGTAATTTAGGGCAAATATTACATAATTTGGTTTCACAAACAGATATCTAGATGGAATAGTTGAATGAAAACCTCCAGAAGTCACTTACCAGGTTTGAAGTCTCGTCCTCCCTACTTTCATTGCATCATCGGCTGAACTCATAAAGCATACGGGCAATGGAATGTTCGAAAAATTTATGGGATCTATATAATAATTCATGTAAATAAACCTGCTAAATATCAATGATTATTCTTAAATCACTTGAAAATCCTAACTAAATTAATAAATATTTTCCCAGTCACACGCGTATAGTGTTCCCTACATTTAATATTGTTAATCATACATTTTAATATTTACAAAATAAAAATTGCTACTGGCATGCAAATCTCGTGGTTTAATATATTCAAATGGATTGTACTTATCAAATACTGGGTATGGTTTGCCGTCATCTCGAGGTACATCTTAGGTTTTTACTCCGTCATGATGAGCGGTCTTCTTTTTGATAGTCTTTGGTTCCTACTCGTACTACCACGACCCATGTCTCGAACTGTGGTCTTCTTAGTTAAGTCTCTGGGCGTTTCTTGTAGAAATAACTGCAGGCACTTAGGCGCGATTCTTGTACGCTCCAGATCTCGGGCTCGACGACCACTCACGAACATACAGGCAAAATGGGAAATCAGTTATTAAACACTGTTTATGTACTTTCAAAGGGATCTACTGCTGATAAGATACACTGATAACTTTAAATGGATCAATGCAAATAGTGGCAAGTTTATAGAAATCACTGTTCATTTCCCCATTAATCACACAGTCTATCACCACGAGTGTCCATGGAGTATACAAACTCTAATTTTGTCAGGAATAATTCTTTAATTTTTCTGAACATCACTCACTCTTAAAATGCTTTGTATCGGTTATTGCTAATTGCTGAATGTAATTAGCCATCTCACTACCTCTAAACAACCTGACGCGTTTGCCCTTTCACTGCTTATTGCATTATGAGCCGCAACTGACTGTCGTTGTTAATTAAAATGTTAAATAATGAGATAAGACTTCTATTCATCAATAATTCACATTATCTTGTACCACACGGCTTATTCCGCGATATTTTACATCGCACTGATGTGTTTTTCTTCTATGACACAACACTTCATAAACTGATATCCAAGTTAACTCCTAACGTGTTAGTACTGCAGCTACACAACTGACAATGAGATACTGTATCTAGGTCCTGGCTCTACTTATAGCCTCCGGACAAAATGATCTGGGGGGAGGTAAATTATGCCCCTGCTGAATTTGAAGGTCCGGTAATCGGAATCTTTCAGCGACGTGAAAACACTCGAATTATAGCTTGTGACCTCTACTTTCTACTGATCGCATATAAAACTAAAGCGATCAGTGGGTCATTCACAATCTCAAAAGCGTCCTTTTAGAAAATCACGCGTCGTGGTTCATCACGCAAGATCTCCCACTTTTTTCCACACGTTGTCATATTTCAGCAGTCATCTTTAATCTGCGTACTGCTAAATGACAAGCGTCATTACCGACCCACCATTAAAGTATTGCATTTATATGCATCAACAATTAGCATTAAATACATCGGTTCGAATGAGACCTGACTCATAAATTTCCAAAAATTATTTCAGATGAAGGTGTTCTTCTTCATCCTCTTTTTAGTAAATTATAGTGACGTGGCACCAGTGAATGCGGTGTTGAATTGGTAAAGGACATTTATTTCTCAGGGGTTAACACAACTCAGCCCACTCTCCGACAACCTGCATTTCCACGCGTAGCGTCATCTTTTCTTCTCGCTCATACGAAAAGAGAGCGCGATTTCAAGGTTCAGCAGTACTGCGCTATCCCTTTCTCGTTACAGCGCGGAAAACTGCTCCCTTCGGGCTGGGATATCGCAAATCACATCCCGGTTCGCCATATAGACTGCTAATTACTACATTAGTCTGTATGTCACAGAATGTCGCGGAAAACGGCATATATAATTAACTAAACCTCCTAACATGCCTATGGCATGGTAATGAACGGTTACAATATTTTGCTTCCAATATTAATTGGTTTTTCTTATAATGCCTTGGAGCAGTGTTTTTGAGAAAGCGTGCCGCTTGTGTTAAGAGACACGTCTGTGCTAGACTCAACACAGTGGCAACTCACTGACAATTACTCCACTTACGAATTTTTTGGGCCATACTATAACTCCATGATGTCACCTTTCCCGCGGAGATTGGCACTCAAGTAAAATTATTTATTCTTTCTGGGGATGTCTGCGGGCCCCTTAAGCCCCGGTTCCGCCTGCATTGCAGGCCTTGCAGGCCCTAACTACGCCACTGTGTTCGAGTGTCCTTACCGAGTTTTCCAGGCCAGACCTCCATCATGTGACCGGCGAAGCTTTTTAGTGGATTAATCAACTAGATTTGGAGTTGTAAATATATTGCAAACTTGAAATTTGTGGATCATTCTGTGTGGAATTAATGTTGAAGTTGTATAGTCAAGTAATCCTTGAAATGCACATTTTAATCATAAGTTAAATAAACACATCCAGATATTAAATATGCTACGTTAACACATTGTAAGTCAAGAATAAACAGGCAAGAGGCAACGGAATGATGCTTAGAAAATAGACCTACTCTTAAAATGGTTTTTCCTCGGTTTATTCTTCACCATTATTTCTAACAATTACTATTAAATTATCTGGCTGACTCATTGGCTGAATGGTTCAGAGGGTCCCGGGTTCGATTCCCGTCCGGGTTGGGGATTTTAATTGCCTCTCATTAATTCTGCTGGCCCGGGGACTGGGTATTTGTGTTTGTCCCAACACTTTCCTTTTCATATTCACACAACACATTACACTACCAACCACCCCAGAAACACGCAATAGTGATTACATCCCTTCATATAGGGTTGGCGTCAGGAAGGGAATCCGGTCGTAAAACAGGTACAAATCCACATGTGCGAGACAGTTCGCACTCACGACCCCACAGGTGTGGGGAAAGCTGTAGAAAAAAAGAAGAAAGAACTATTGAATTATATCTTTCTGGGAGATATTGGGTTCGAACCCCACTATCGGCAGCCCTGAAAATATTATTTCGTAGTTTTTTATTTTGACGTCAGGGAAAGACTGGACTGTTCTTTATTTAACACCATGGTCGCTTCCTTCCTAATCCTAACGTTTCTTATAAAATCGTCGCCATGAGACCTGTGTGTTTCGGTGATACGTTAAACAACTAGCTATTCGGGAGATAGTAGGTTCGAACCCCACTGTCGGCAGCCCTGAAGATGGTTTTCCGTGGCTTCCCATTTTCACACCAGGCAAATGCTGGGGCTGTACCTTAATTAAGGCCACGGCCGCTTCCTTCCCACTCCCAGCCCTTCCTTGTCCCATCGTCGCCATAAGACCTATCTGTGACCTGGCGAGTTGGCCGTGCGCGTAGAGGCGCGCGGCTGTGAGCTTGCATCCGGGAGATAGTAGGTTCGAATCCCACTATCGGCAGCCCTGAAGATGGTTTTCCGTGGTTTCCCATTTTCACACCAGGCAAATACTGGGGCTGTACCTTAATTAAGGCCACGGCCGCTTCCTTCCAACTCCTAAGCCTTTCCTATCCCATCGTCGCCATAAGACCTATCTGTGTCGGTGCGACGTAAAGGAACTAGCAAAAAAAAAAAAAAAACTAGCAGGAGAAATATCTTTTAAAATTATAACATTAACAATAGAACTTTGCTTATCACTGGCTATTTTTACGGTTTTCGGAAAAGCTGAGGTGCCAGAATTTTGTCCCACAGGAGTTCTTCTACGTACTGGTGAATCTTCCGACGCGAGGCTGGCATATTTGAGTAACTGATGCAAGATCTAACCAGCCAACGTACACCCAAACCTAGCCGTACCATCTGTAACTACACCACTAGTTCCACGGGCGTTATTTCGAAGCTAGTGCTATGAAATGAAATGAAATGGCGTATGGCTTTTAGTGCCGGGATATCCCAGGACGGGTTCGGCTCGCCAGGTGCAGGTCTTTCTATTTGACTCCTGTAGGCGACTTGCGCGTCGTGATGAGGATGAAATGATGATGAAGACAACACATACACCCAGCCCCCGTGCCACTGGAATTAACCAATTAAGGTTAAAATCCCCGACCCGGCCGGGAGTCGAACCCGGTACCCTCTGAACCGAAGGCCAATACGCTGACCATTCAGCCAACGAGTCGGACGCTAGTGCTATTGCACATGCGAACGAGGGAGCTGCCTTTCTATCGGCAATCATCTTTTTCGGGCGAAGCGTGATTTCACAACACTGGAATGCTGAATCACCATAGCATGACTCTTGGTGTGTTTACAGTTCTCATTGCGCATGCCACTTCAGGTACAATGGGGCGTAAATGCATTATGTGGAATTCTTGACGAACACTGCACTGGACCACACTTCTTCGACGGCCACCTTCATATATCGTACTGACCACATATACCCATGCGCCAAACAAATATAGCAGTTTTTAAAATAGCCTAACAGTTGTAAACTCACTGAGTCGAAACTGGAAAGAGATGGCTTCAGATATCACAAAATATAACAAAATAACATTCTTGCCCAGAACTCGAAGCTAGTAGGCCTATGAATCGGGCAGGCCTCGCAGTCGGTGTGTTACATGCCCTTTCCATCATTTTCACTAAGGCGAGGCCTGGGGGCCAGCGGCTGGGCACGGTCTATATGGTGCCTGTTTCTCGTCTGTATGTGCGCTTGCGGGTGTAACGTACGCGTTCCTCGCATATGTGGAAGTTTTTCGCGCGCTTTCGCATTTTTACCATTTCATTACCCCTGGCGCTGTAGAATTCTGCCATCGTCTATTGTCTGTATACCGCGGGTTGTATACAGCCACACTTTTTTTTTTGCTAGGGGCTTTACGCCGCACCGACACAGTTAGGTCTTATGGCGACGATAGGATAGGAAAGGCCTAGGAGTTGGAAGGAAGCGGCCGTGGCCTTAATTAAGGTACAGCCCCAGCATTTGCCTGGTGTGAAAATGGGAAACCACGGAAAACCATCTTCAGGGCTGCCGATAGTGGGATTCGAACCTACTACCTCCCGGATGCAAGCTCATAGCCGCGCGCCTCTACGCGCACGGCCAACTCGCCCGGTCAGCCACACTTTAAGGGGTTGGTGGAGCAACACCCCTTTCCATCTCTCTTTGTGAATTATCGTGTTAGCGTACTGTAGCTTGATGTTGCTATGAGCTGTGGCTTAAAGCTTTATTGTTACGAGCGTACTAGCTCACTGCGAGCATATTCTACAGAGCACACTGGACTCTCATTACTCTATTAACGTTTCGCACCTTAAGAACAAGAGTGTTCCTAAGCTATTACTTTTTTTTTCAATCAGTTTTTGTACAATAATCTATCAAACGATGGAGTTTTAGGTCATGACACGTGATTAGGTATAGAAAAATGCGTTAGTAACGCTTAAAACTACTATACTGTGAGATGATATAATTACCGGGCGAGTTGGCCGTGCGCGTAGAGGCGCGCGGCTGTGAGCTTGCATCCGGGAGATAGTAGGTTCGAATCCCACTATCGGCAGCCCTGAAGATGGTTTTCCGTGGTTTCCCATTCTCACACCAGGCAAATGCTGGGGCTGTACTTTAATTAAGGCCACGGCCGCTTCCTTCCAACTACTAGGCCTTTCCTATCCCATCGTCGCCATAAGACCTATCTGTGTCGGTGCGACGTAAAGCCCCTAGCAAAAAAAAAAAAAGGATGATATAATTATGAAACTACGAAGTAGAGGAGAATTGCACGTCAGATCGCAATGGACTGACCTGTTCGAGTCCCGCATTGCATAAATGCTTTTACTTGTATTTGAAGCTTCAGTTTTCAAACAAAGGCCAGTTCTTGTCACATTCAACCGGGAAAACTCAAGTATGTTACTTAAGCTCGCTTTCGTGTGTAGGGCCGAGTATTTTCCACCTCGCTCAGCAAACCACAGACTACCAGTATGTCGGCTATTGGCTTCATGGGAATAAACATGTGTCATTGCTATGTTCACCGGTTGTTTATTAACACCATGGTTACGTTCTGTTTGTTGTTAGTTCTGTGGACAAATAAATAGGAATTTGACACATCGCTTCGTTCTTGACAGAGATTTTCATTTCGCAGTATTTGCGTAACTAACGATGTTTTCAGGCAGACTATAATCACAGGGTGACATAAAAACACCGTTGTCCGGTAATGGATACTGTGAGAACAGATATTGAACAAATTTCAATGAACGACCCCTTATTTTAGCGCACGCATTCCGAAAGCCATAAAAAGAATAAAAGTTTTTGTACAGTAGGGTTGTTAATCTTCCTATATAAAGTTCTAATTTTGTATTTTCTTAAACGAGTTCGAATGTTTTCCACAGGGTACCGTGATGCGCTGTAGGTACCGTGTGGCAGCTAGCATAGTTCCAAGGTCATCCACAAGGAACCGTGATGCGCTGTTAGGTACCGTGTGGCAGCTAGCAAAGATTCAAGGCCCTAAGTAAGGTAGCGCTTGACAGCTGGTATCACCACTACTAACGCTATAGAGAGAGAATTGCCACTTTTCAAGAAATATCGTGTTAGCGTACTGTTAAGACGGTGGCGTGAAATTGCTATGAGCTGTGACTTGAAGCTTTGTTGTTATGAACTTACAGAGTTATCTTCCAGCTACAACATTTATCACATAAATATGTAGTGCTATGTCTACTATGGGGCATTCTGCGGGCACTGGAGATCACACAGAGACTCATCTGAGAAATAGAGCCCAGAAAAGCTTTTTCTTAAAAAATCGTGTATCTATGACACTATAATGACCTATTTAAGAAGCTTATCCAGATGTAACCATTTTAAAAGAGGGCTCCTTAACAGGATTTTACTGGGTTATTTCATAACTCTGGCATTCCCTTCAGTGTCATATTGCGTTATCTTGGAAGTATGCATTTTGCAGTAACGACTATATATAAAATTGATTAAGATGTGATAATATTTATTCCATTTCTCCATATTGTAATATATTTTTCCTCCTTCAGCTCCTCTTTCTAGAGCTTGACAATGTGGAGGCGCATTAGATCCCATCCATCTCAGGTAACGATAGTAGTTTATGGGACAAGTTCCAAAATATTTAATGAACGTGGAGTGCAGGTGGCGCTAATCCGGGCGAGTGCCGCAGGGGAGAAGTAACTGTATGGCTAATTGCCTATTCGCGAGGCGTGCTCTTAACACAACCTTTTCCACTCCTCCTCCATATTTAATGTACACAGGCAGCTTCGAAATAAAGAAGCTTGTTTTCAGTTGCACTCTAAGAACGCATGATGTTTTCTTTTCCCGAGTGCTCAGTCGTCAAATCCAAGTTGGAAACAAAGCTACCGTCAATACTTGGCGTAGTGGAATTAAAACTGATGTACACAGGGCGGTTGGAATAGACCGAATGAAAGTTTTGAGAATGTAAAATGTTCCGTCAAATTTAGCATAACTGTTATACGAAGGTCTACAGTTTTTTTGAGACTACCTACCTGAGGAGACAGAGGCGTAATCAGTTAACCTGGAAATGTTATGCACGTTAGGTACCAAAATGGGTTTTAAAATGTAAATTTACATCTTATAGCAATTGTATAGCATTTTTGAAGTGATTCCGCATACTGTATATGCTGTATATACTGTATATTGTATGTGTAAGTACAGAAGATATTATGGGTATAATTTTGTAAATAATATAAATTCATTGAGGATGAGATGTGTGTTAAATAGAAAAATGTTAATGTAAATTGTATAATACTGTGGTTAGTGTGATTACTGCCACCCCCGGAGGCCCGGGTTCGATTCCCGGCTCTGCCACGAAATTTGAAAAGTGGTACGAGGGCTGGAACGGGGTCCACTCAGCCTCGTGAGGTCAACTGAGTAGAGGTGGGTTCGATTCTCACCTCAGCCATCCTGGAAGTGGTTTTCCGTGGTTTTCTACTCCAGGCAAATGCCGGGATGGTACCTAACTTACCGGGCGAGTTGGCCGTGCGCGTAGAGGCGCGCGGCTGTGAGCTTGCATCCGGGAGATAGTAGGTTCGAATCCCACTATCGGCAGCTCTGAAGATGGTTTTCCGTGGTTTCCTTTTTCACACCAGGCAAATGCTGGGGCTGTACCTTAATTAAGGCCACGGCCGCTTCCTTCCAACTCCTAGGCCTTTCCTATCCCATCGTCGCCATAAGACCTATCTGTGTCGGTGCGACGTAAAGCCCCTAGCAAAAAAAAAAAAGTACCTAACTTAAGGCCACGGCCACTTCCTTCCCTCTTCCTTGTCTATCCCTTCCAATCTTCCCATCCCCCCGCAGGGCCCCTGTTCAGCATAGCAGGTGAGGCCGCCTGGGTAAGGTACTGGTCATCCTCCCCAGTTAGTTCCCCGCCCCGGAGTCTGAAGCTCCAGGACACTGCCCTTGAGGTGGTAGAGATAGGATCCCTCGCTGATTCCGAGGGAAAAACCGACCCTGGAGAGTAAACAGATTAAGAAGAAGTATAATACTGTATTTTAGGATTTTTTTAAAATTTAAAATTTAATGCTTAAGAATAATGTATTCTAGCGTAACATTTTCCAACGACGTAGACACCTCATTTGCAAATAAAGCATTTTGGTTGACTGATTGACGTGAATTCGATTCTCCGTAAGGAAATCAAAAATTTCGCACTGTTACATTTTCTCCGCTACATAGCAACATGGATATGATTATCAGCTTAAAAGACGAGAGAGTGAGTACAGATTCTTTGGTTATTCCCCTCTTAGTAGCCTCTTTTGACATGCAGAGAGTATAGACAATGCATCTTTTGACTCCACGCGCAGGGGAGATGATGAGTTCCGGTAAATCGGAAGAGGAATCAGTGTATCCACACAAGAACGAAAAGGCTCAGCAGTTGTGAGAAAATGGAAGTCATTTTAGACTCGTAAATGTACAGCAGTTCTGTGGTGTAGAGGTAGAGTGTCTGTTTCCTGTTCCAAGGCCCTGGGTTCGTTTCTCAGCCAGTTCAAGGATTTTACTTCTGGACTGAATGGGGTTCATTTGATACGAGATTTTCTCATGCTCTTAGTTACAGGAATAAAGAGAGAGAAGAGAAGATGGCACTACTGCCCTATTATATTATACACTACAAAATATACCCGTGCTTCGCTACGATATTCTACATTGTATTCAAATATCGAAGTAAATACTGTACATGCAGTAAATAAGACTTTTAAAATTGCATGTCTCTTAGCCTTATCCGAGAAACAGCATGGGGAGGTCGCCATACGTTGCTTCCAATGTAAAGTGTTTGTTACGGATTTGTGATATAACGGCAGGCTCACTTGCCTACTGCCATTCACAATCGAGTTGGGAAGTTTACATTATAATTGCAGGCCCCATTGCCTACTGCGCGGTCACAATCGATTTGGGGAGTTTTCGTTACAATGGCAGCCCCCTTCCCTACTTCCAGACAGATAACAGTTGAGAAGTTTTTATTATAATGGCAGGCAACTACCCTACTATCAGTCGAGATTGAGTTGTGCAGTTATCATTATAATGTCAAGCCCCTTTTCCTACTGGCAGCCAGCTTACTGCCAGTCACACCAAGTTGGTGAGTTTCCATCAAAATAGCAGGCCACTATGCCTAATGCCAGTCATATTTTAGATGAGGACATTTGTTTATAATGGCGGGTGCCCTTGCCTACTGCCAAACAAAATCGGGTAGGGGAGTTTTAAACAAAACTGCATGCTCCCTTGCCTTCTGCAAGTCAAATCGAGAAGTGAACTATTCATTACAATGGTAGGCCTTACTTACTAATGCCAGTTACACAGGAGTTGGAGAAAGACCCCATTCCTACTGCCAGTCAAAGTCGGTGTCGGAAGTACTTACAATAGCAGACACACCCTTTCTCGATCGCTACAAATCGACATCAGTGAACATATATAGATCGATATACGAAAGTATATGCGTGTTTACAATATTGCAGACCTTCATTTACAGATTAACTGCTGCTAAACGTACGACATATCGACAAAGGATTGTACCATAAGACACCGGATTTATTGGCCTAAATGGCTGGTCCTATGATACCTCATCTATTCCTGGCTCAGATTGAGTTAGAAACGTTGAACAGGGTAAAGTTTTTGTAAGATTATCTCACATTGCATTACTTTTCGGATAATTATGTGACAGCTACATACATAGCATTTGGCTTACATATGGCTACTGGGTGGGCCAATTTTCGTGAAGAGTTTGATGATTCTATATTTCCTATAAGTGATTGAAAGTATGAATTATGCATGTGAAAAGTCCAAATTTACTTAACATCGCCATTACCACACTCAAGAAGTCCATCATGATCTTCAAGAACCATGCTTGCGGACCTCAGATAAATGTTTGACATGCCTCACTCGACTGCCTACATTTAACATCGTACGAACACATTATCTATTGTATCCACATCCATTATTGTTGTGAAGGTACTCTTTGTCTTTGGGCAACCTGCAGCTGTTGCAGGAAGATTGTATAATTAATAATAAACGTAAAAGGGATACAGATACGACAAAAAATCATAAGACTAAGGTTGTAGATCATTCCAAATTGAACGGAGATTGTGCAATCCGTTATGTGATAGGACTTCCCGAAGGTTTGCACCATCATTAAAATTGCCTCATTCGATATTCTTTGGGGATAAAAAGTGAAAAATTTAAAGATCTTGGAAGTTTTCCGTCCGTTACAAGCTAAAACGTATAATTTTGTCAAATTTCAATTTTCGTTTTCGTCTGGCAGATTATGCCGCTATCTGGATTTTGGGCGAGGAGGGTAAAAATTAGGACTTTCAGGAAACTAAACCAAAAATATATGCAGATGGTCATTATTACCCCTTAAACGGGTAGCTGTGCGAAAATTTCGCCAAAATAGACAATGTACAGGCACACAGTCGTTACGATTTTTTTATTTATACAGACAGATAAGGAATCTGCTCCACGTACAACACCTTTTGGGCTATGTTCGCTGGATTTAACCTGCGAAACTGACCATTCATGAGATCTCCCTTATTAATCCTCCTGAAGAAAAAATGCACATGAAAATAAAGTTTTAGGGATGGAATTCCATCATATTTGGTCGATTTCCAGTCAGGTTGGTCTTGTTCTGTAAAATCACCATTTCGGTTCCCTATAAACCACCAGTCCATTTCGGGAAGATGAAATGTAATTGACCTTTAAAACCTACGTTTGGACAGGTGGATGCTAAATATAAAGTTTGGTTCGAATATCTTCAGTAGTTTTCAAGTTGTAAGAAATACGCTTTACACGCACCCGCTCTTGAGTTAAGTCCGATGGGACTTGTACCGAAAAACGGTCCGTTAATGATATCTCCCTTATTAATCCTCGTATCAAAACGATGTACATGAAGAAAAAGGTTTAGAAATTAATTTCCATTAAGGCAGGTAGATTTCCATTAAGTTTGTTTGTGTATATTTTGTGGGAGTGCGAAATCACGGTTTCCGTTTCGTATAAACCCTTAGTCAGTTCAGGGATTTAGAAACAATATTTGCCCTAAAACCTACCCAAGGACAGGTGGATTCTAAATAAGAAGTTTGGTGGAAATATATCCAGTAGATTCTAGCACTCGCGTATATACGGAGTAATTAAGGAAGAAAATAATACAGTTAAGAAAGTTGAAATTAACAGAAAATGGATTGTAACTGATGACAGCCGGATAACGACAAATACGTTGTTGTTGCTAGTTTTTTTTTTACGTCGCACCGACACAGATAGGTCTTATAGCGACGATGGGACAGGAAAGGGCTAGGAGTGGGAAGGAAGCGGCCGTGGCCTTAATTAAGGTACAGCCCCAGCATTTGCCTGGTGTGAAAATGGGAAACCACGGAAAACCACTTTCAGGGCTGCCGACAGTGGGGTTCGAACCTACTATCTCCCGAATACTGGATACTGGCCGCACTTAAGCGACTGCAGCTATCGAGCTCGGTACGACAAATACGTAAATGCCAAGTGAATGTATTGAAAAATCAAATGCCCCTCAATAAATTATGCTGGTGTGATTTATGGATATAAGAAAGCGGTAACAGAGGAGAAATTTAGGCGCAGTGATTCTTAGGTAAACAGATAAGAAGATGACTAAAATGGTGTTATTACTTAATCTATCCGAGGACGGTTATAACCTCAAGCGATATTCCGCCAATATTCCGCAGATAGGCCGATTGACGCCTCTCTTGCCTTCTACCCAAGGAAAAACCACGAATTTAAAATCATGATGAGGAAAATGGCAATATGTTACTTTCCTGCTGGCAAGCAGTCAGAGACGTTGCCATGGTAACCTGTAGGTTCGTTGTCGGTCTGTTGGTCACTCAATGCAGAGCATGATACCCGCAGAAAATAGTAAATTTCTCCGTCATGTGAAGAGTAAGGTAAATTATGAACATTACGAAAGTTGTTTATAATGAAGAGGCGTTTCACATACGGTCCACGGAGCTTACAGGAAATCAATAGTATAAGAGAAAACCGTTCCGGTTTTCCTATAAACCCCCCGTCTATTCAATGATTTTAAAATGATATGCATATCGAAACCTTCCTCGGGGTGAGTATACTCTAAATATGAATTTTGGTTGAGATCTATCCAGCCATTTCGAAGTGATGGTGGAATAGACAAGCAGACAAACAAACAGACAGACAAACAGACACGAAAAGTAAAAACCACCGATTCGGGCTTGAGTTGACCTAAAACCGATAAATACCTGAAAAATTGGCAAAACAAAGAAATTACAGACAGCGGACCCCCTACAACTTTATTTATTTAGATAGATAGACGAAGAGTGGTTGCTATGGTTACAATAGTGTAGAGAAATTTGATGACGCTAGTGGTGATTGTGATTGTTTTAAGAGGAAGTACAACTGGGCAACCATAGTCTATTAACACTAATTAGAGGGAAATAATGGAAGGGGTTCAGCACTTCGGAAAATGAAGGTATCAGCGAAAGAAAGACAAGGGCCACGAAGATCGTGAAAATGAAAGACGCCATAGGCCTCCATACATAATACCGTCGTGGTCGGACAGGATACATGAAAGTGAGGAGGCGGGCACAAGTAAGTGTTTAGAGGCTCCGTGGTCGCCAACCCGCGCTCCCAAGGCAAGAGCCCCTGGAGCCCGTTTTAGTCGCCTCTTACGACAGGCAAGGGATACCATGGGTGTTATTCTACTGATCCCACCCACAGGGGGAGATGATGACGCTAAATCCGGATAGACCTCCAACCCAAGAACATAAATCCATGTTACAATTTTAGAAGCAAGATTTTCACAGCCGGCGATGTGTACTGACCTTTGAGTTTATTCGGACTATTATTTTCTAGTGATATCAGACGATTGAGGCGCCGGCTTTCTGACCTCAAATTGGCAGGTTCGATCCTGGCTCAGTCCGGTGGTATTCGAAGGTGCTCAAATACGTCAGCCTCGTGTCAGTATATTTACGGGCATGTAAAAGAACTCCTGAGGGACTACATTCCGGAACCTTGGCGTCTCTGAAAACCATAAAAGTAGTAAGTGGGAAGTAAAGCAAATAACATTATTATTTTCTAGCGATAAGGCGGCCTGGCATAGGACGAGTTAGTCTATAAGTCTCACAACGGACCAAACCAACTTGATAGGATAATCAACTAAGACGTCAGAATGTCGCTGCACGCCCGCCGTCGTTACACAAATTGTCCACAGCGTGACAAAAGATAGACCACATCATCACTGAGGAGGTGCTTCGTCGTGTCGGGAAATCATGTGAAGTATTAACACACACAAAACACAACAAAGCAGCCTATTGCGGTCATATCTTCATAAATTACAACTGCAATCCGATACAACCGACCACAGGAGGCTATGTGGTAGAGAAACGTTAATGTGGACGGAGAAGATAATCCTGGAAGCTGAACCTCTAACAATGGTTCCACATCCACTATAACTTTTGGCAACTCTAAGATGAGAAATAGAGGAGAGTCAGTCAAAACAGGGTAGTTAACACACAAAGTGTCATATCTCTTGAAATTCATGTACCAATTTGTTCAGTTTGTAATGACTAATTGTCTAATGTCTGGCTCCATGGCTAAATGGTTAGCGTGCTGGTCTTTGGTCCAGAGGGTCCCGCGTTTGATTCTCGGCCGGATCGGAGATTTTAACCTTAATTGGTTAATTCCAGTGGCTCGGGGGCTGGTTGTGTGTGGCGTATACAGCATTAGAAATCATCCTAGTTTGGGCCCTCATTTTCATAGACATGCAGGTCGCCTAATAGGCCGTCTACGGGAAAAAGACCCGCATCAGGCCTCTCTGGAGGCCATACGCCATTATTATTATTATTATTATTATTATTATTATTATTATTATTATTATTATTATTATTTGTCTAATCTATTTAGTCTACAGTTGACAATGAAGAAAAGTAATTTTAAAACGACTAACCATAGAATAATTTTTTTCTAAATTTGTGTCAATTATCCCGTTTTTTTGCTAGGGGCTTTACGTCGCACCGACACAGATAGGTCTTATGGCGACGATGGGATAGGAAAGGCTTAGGAGTTGGAAGGAAGCGGCCGTGGCCTTAATTAAGGTACAGCCTCAGTATTTGCCTGGTGTGAAAATGGGAAACCACGGAAAACCATTTTCACGGCCAACTCGCCCGGTATCCCGTTTTATCAGCCAAGTTGGATAAAACAGGGTACTGGTACTATAATAGATGATAGTGGAAATTACAAAATAGAAACTCGTTTTACAAACATTTAAATTCTTTTTATGTGACAAAAATCACATGTATACGGCTCGTTACACTTCATTATCAATGCTGGCGCACTGTTCATGAGCCCATTCACTGCATTTATAACACTTCACCCAGTCTTCTTCAGACTTAGAATTAGAGAAAAATTCATTAAAATAAATACAAGCTGTGTTATTATGTTCTTCTTCTTCTTCTGACGATGTGTTGTCCTACTCCTGTATTTTTCCAGCATTTTTTTTTTTTTTGCTTTCTTCTTTCTGATATTTCTTGCTTTCTTATTTCTGATATTTCTGAATTCAGTAGGCCTAGATCTGGTAGAATGTGGCTCTATTGATAGTTTCCCTTTGGAAGTCTTCCCTTTTTTCATAGGAGAAGTTAATTCTTCCATACAAGGTGAACTTGTCAGAATAGCTGTCTTTCCATTGGATATTCTTTCCCGCTTTTCAATTTTGCTCTGTCAACTCAAAAACAAAACTGTGCATCTCATTAATGAAAATCCAAACCATCTGCTATCCATTAACAGGATATATTCAGTCGGTTACTGCCCCTGATCAGTGGTGCCGATTTTGTGGGGACAAGGCTTTTCTGTCCCCCCCAAAATGATCTTAAGGGGCAGAGTGCAATTTTGCTCACCCCACTTCGAATTCTTCTCCTAAATGTCATGTCCCATTGAAAAGTGGAGTTTGGTAGTCCTCAGAGTCTGCTACGGTGTTAAATCTGCTGAAGGTAGCAGATGGTTTTATATCAAGAAGTGAGATAAGAAAGCGGACATCCTTAAGAGAACTGCATTTACCAGAGGAGACTGTTCAGGCAGTACAGCTGATGGTAGAGCTTTTCACATTCCGTATCATGAAATGCATATTATTTAGCACGATAATAGGATATTTATTAATAAAATGTATTTATGAGCAAGTTATAATTTTTTTTACTTGTGATAATTTTTGATAGCTTCGTACATAAAACATTCCTTCAAAATATGTACTGTATTTATGAATCAGTTATATTTTTCTGTACTTGTGAATTTGAAAACTCCGTACATAAGACTCGTTCAAAAATGTACTTGAGAAATAAGTTCTATTATTGTTCTGTTTTTCTGTTTGTGAATATTGTTATTATATAGGAATGTTTGCATTAATAGTTGATCCTTGTTTCACATGTCTGTGTTAATGTTAATTATGCACCCCCCCCCCCATTAATTACCCGAAGTCGGCGCGCCTGCTTCTGATTAAATACAGACTTGTAGTAGCCTAGACTTCAAAAGCACATTTTTAATTACGTACAATTTTTCAAAATCGCAAACTGAAATTTTAAATCGGCCAGATAAAACAGGATACTACCTTCAATCCAAATTAATGGTACCCTGTTTTATCCAACAACGCCATGTTACAAACAAGTTGAATTCAGCAGCACTTATGAGGGGCATACATTTTGCAACACTCATAGTTTTGTAGTGCAGGCAACGTTTAATTTATATCATACTTTACAGTCTTCAAAGTAGTGCCTTGCATATACAAACACACAATTCACAATGGGATGTTACAACAGGACATTTAAAAATGTATTCTTCTACTGTGAGAAGGCACGCTTACACTCTACAGATTGTAGCTGGTCTAAGAATTAAGAATTAAAATTAAGTCATCGAGTGAGAAAGATGTTGCCATGTTCACCGGAGAATGGCAGCACATATCAGACGAGGAAACTAAGGTACCCTGTTTCATCAGACTGCCTTGTTTTCTCAGACTCCTCCCTATAATTTGTTATAAATGAAGCCATGTTTTCCATTGTTGACTTAGTTAAATGTAACAAAGGCTTTTCAGTCTGTCAAACACACAGCAAATACAATGTAAATTAAAACACTATAAACATATCTGTAAAACACACACTAACATACAAAGAATGACATGTTTCGTTCTACAAGAACATCCTCAGATTCTAACAAATCACTTAAAAACAAGCTTATATATGTACAGTATTGTTTACGTAGCGTAAACTTGTCACTGATAGAGAGATTAGTGATAACATGAAACAGTAATGATAAAAATAAAATATATACAATTATTAAAATAATGCAAAACTTACGTATTTATCTAGACTGCCGATGTTAAGCCCGTTGTCACCAAACACTATTTTGCAACACTTCATTTATGAGCTGTACAATATTTGGTTGGCTATCCTGAGAGGTTATTTCATGTTCCACCCTTCATAGCTTTTACTTTTTACCATTGCCTTCATTATTTAAGAGGATGAAATTCATCTCCTTTTCCTTTCGTCAATGACCTTAATGTTGATATTTCATTAAGGGGGAATCATGACTGAAATTACAGCAATGTTGCCATCTTTGGCCAAAATTTTAACCTTTAAAATCTCCCAATTCTTCCCCTCCCAAATCCTGTTATCATTTTTTCCTAACGCCATTTTTAAAACTCTAAATGCCGAATTTCAAGTGTATCGGCGCGGCGTATGTGGGGTAAGCATACCCTGGAGCGTCAGATATTGTGTCTTGGCATACAACTGGGGAAAATGACCAGTACCTCGTCCAGGCAGCCTCACCTGCTATGCTGAACAGGGGCCTTGTGGGGGAACGGGAGGATTGGAAGGTATAGACAAGAAAGAGGGAAGAAAGCGTCCGTGACCTTAAGTTAGGTGCCATCGCGCCATTTGCTGGAGGAGAAGTGGGAAACCACGGAAAACCACTTCCAGGATGGCTGAGGTGGGAATCGAACCCATCTCTACTCATTTGATCTGAGTGGATTCCGTTCCAGCCCTCGTACCACTTTTCAAATTTAGTGACAGATCCGGGAGTCGAACCCGAGTCTCGGGGGGTGGCAGCTAATCACACTAACCACTACACCACAGAGGTGGGCTCTGCATTTTATTACCAGTTGAATGTTACCTTCATTTATTATTATTATTCACAAATATATCGAAATAGGGAAATGTCCCTGTGGTGATGGTCACTTACAGCAGTGTAATAATAAAGTAAAGTTTAAACATAATTATCCAGCAACAACAACAACAACAACAAGGACAACAACAAGAGTGCAGCAAGCAATTCCAGAAACGAAAATATTGTAAGAAATACTACCATTCTAAAACCAGCATGATCATATACAATTCTTAACATTAAAATAGCACCAAACAAGAGTTTTGCCTATTGTGTGATTAATCAAAAATTGAAAAACGTATATTTTCAATAGTTTATACCTGACTGCAAAAATCCAGAGTTATTATTAAGTATGTTGGTATTTTTGACAAGTCTGTAAATTTGTAATCCACAAGTGATGAAAGTTGTGCTGCAAGGAGCACTTTCTATGCAACCTATAAAAAAATAAATATTTGTTAATAACTTTGCAACAAATTAAGTAATCAACTTCAAATTTTCTGTGGTGTTATGTCTTATTAATATATGCTTGTGTTTTAAATTTGGTTTTGGTAAGTGGTAAGTTGTAGAAGTTCCAATTTTCAATCATGTTCAATAAATAAATAAATAAATAAATAAATAAATAAATAAATAAATAAATAAATAAATAAATAAATAAATAAATAAATAAATAAATAAATACAAATATATTGGTGGTTGAGCTCTAGTCTTCTGATCTCATGTTGATGGTTTCGATGCTAGTTGGCTCTGGTGATATTTGAAAACGGACTAACATGGTCGCCTAGTGTCTGTGGATTTAACAGCACGTACAAAATCTCCTTCGGGACATGATTTTGCTGCATTAGCGTCTCCGAAAACCTATAACAAGTGATTAGTGGTTCATAAAACCAGAATTATTATTAAAATAATTAAGTGTAGAAAGAAAGAAAATGTCTTGGTTCAGCATTAAGAGCCTAGGTGCCGTGGTCTCACTGTTCATCAATTTTTCCTTGTCCGAATGTAGAGCTGTAAGGATAGCCAACACTAGCCGCTGTTATGAAGCAGCCTGCTCTATAAATCACTAACTTACAAGGCATTAAAATTGTAAAGGTTTATTGTGGATCGCATTGCACATCTGCAGTGTTAATGCCATCCAGCGGATATGAGTGGCAGCAGAATAGACAGGGCACATCTGACTGTTACGTTATTGATGATCAGTTTTAGAGTCTTTAGGCAGCATATTTTGTTTTCTTCCGGCTTCGCGATATTAGAGCATCCGAGACAGCCCTTTGCAGATATATCACCTGTGAAGGAGGAGGGAGCCCAGCCAGAAGCTGCTGCAAGTTTAATAGTTAATTTAATAATTTTCTATAAATGAACGTGCATGTTACTATAACATTATATATGACTGTATGATATATTTGATGTGTATAAAAGCCTCTAAAATTAGTTTTTACTATTAGTTTCTTCATTTTTGTTTTTATGTTTTATTTACAAGTTGCTTTAAGTCACACCGACACAGATAGGTCTTATGGAGACGATGGGACAGGAAGGGGCTAGGAGTGGGATGGAAGCGGCCGTGGCCTTAATTAAGGTACAGCCCCAGCATTTGCCTCGTGTGAAAGTGGGAAAAAACGGAAAACCATCTTGAGGGCTGCCGACAGTGGGGTTCGAACTCACTATCTCCCGAATACTGGATACTGGCCGCACTTAAGCGACTGCTGGTATCGAGCTTGATTTATTGTTTTTATTTTGTCTCTTTGTAATTTTCACTGAGTCTATTTTTTCAATTAGTCTACTGTAATTGGAGCATTGCTCTGTTGTAGACTATATTCAATAAAAAAAAAATGAAATTTCCGCCGAGTTCCTTTTGCGATGTGCATCGTTTCGGATCTTCTTTCTCTTATGTCTCCACAGCGTGCGTAACTGCTATCATCCAGGCATATCCGTCATTTGCAGGGCTATCTCAGTCGCTGATGTTGATTGCAGCCTGACTGACGTCTGTTTCGCAGACCTTCTCGAAACGCTGCTTAGGTCTACCTAGTGGTCTTTTGCCTTCGACAGACAGACAGACAGACAGACAGACAGACAGACAGACAGACAGACAGACAGACAGACAGACAGACAGACAGACAGACAGACAGACAGACAGACAGACAGACAGACAGACAGACAGACAGACAGACAGACAGACAGACAGACAGACAATGAATCCGGTGGCTCTATAGCCTTTATATGATGCGGAAAGGTTTGTTTATTCAAACAAATTGATAATTAATGCAGAAACATAACGTAAATTACATTCGTAGAGATGTTGCTTGTCCTGTGATTGGTAACGTAATTAAAATGGCACGTGGAAAACATCGTTGTATGTTGCAAAATACCCCATCAGCTACTAACAATGTTTTCTCTTCATAAATTCATACTCCATGGAGCTGAGGAACGAGCCTGTTGTTCCCAACCTTTAACTTTGTCAACATGGAAAACTACGTAAAACCATCTTCAGGACTCCCGACAGCACGGATTGAACCCCTTATCTCCTGAATGCAAGCTGACAACTTCGTGACCGAAACCGTGTAGCCAACTTGCGCGGTTTACCACCGATACAATTGATTGTATGGTTGGAACAATGGATGTTTGAGATCGTTAAACTCAACTTCAAGTTTACACTGGCTTCCAGCCGGAAATTATAGCTCATTGGAATTTTATAGCTTTGTATAGATCATCGTGTACATAAAATAACCTATCAACTGCGGCTCTAACAACTAGTATAAAATAAACTTCAGTATTTTTGCCTTGTTTTTCTTTCTTGACAATTTAAGATAATTCCTATGGAAACGATGGGATAGGAAAGGCTAGGAGTGGGAATAAAGCAACCGTGGCCTTAACTAGGATTCAGCCAAGCATTTTCCTGGTGTGAAAATAGGAAACTACGGAAAACCATATTTAGGGCTGCTGACAGTGGGGTTCGAACGCACTATCTCCCGAATGCAAGCTGATTACTACGTGACGTAAGCAGCATAGTCACTTGCTCGGTTATTTTTAGCTGTTTATGAACATAAGATGGATTCTTAGGTACCTCATTATCTACGTTTCAAAGCAAACAAAACCGGTTTACGCAGTTTTTAATAAATCCTCAAATACAGAATCCATGTAAGCGTCAAGTCAATAATGATCTAATTTATTTTCTCTTTGTGTTTAATTATGAAATTTACAGCGATTGAAGAGAAATAAATGCATACAGAGTGTAAAACATGGCCATGAGAATGTTGTTGGTTGTTTAGTTAGGGATGAGCTTGTGATTGGTGGCTAATGATATGAAGTCCGCCTGAATATCTGTATTTTTAATTATTTCTCATTTGACACACCAGGACTGTTCTGCTAGTTTTACCAGTATCGGACGATACCGCGTCATTAGCGATATAAAAAATTCAGTGGTAGGCCGCACACTTATTAAAGCAGTGTGCTGCAAGAGCACATCACTAATAGCTGTCAGTTAATTATTTACTCGAGGCATTCGGGGGAGTTTTAGCCTCCTTTCATGTGGGCTGGGTCCACCCATGAATATTTCATCGCGGTCTGCCAAGCGGCCCCTGAGACTAATAACGACAAAGAGAAAAGGAAGGGTTGTCTGTATGAGCGACTAACTTCGGTTTTATGTTCATGAACAAAGGCTACCAACTTACCAGATAGGGAAAGTTTGCGCGGGTAAAGGAATTACGAGTGAAATGAGCAAAGCTGAAAAGAGTGGTTCGAAAGGCAAGAGTCACATGTGTACTTCACAAGACCAGATGACACTGTTCGTTAAACAAGGGACTGGGTGGTGAGAGTCGTGTGTTTATATCCTGGGAGTAGTACTTAACCTTTCAAAATTACATACCTTTACGTTTGATTTGTTTATAGACTGGTGAAATAATAATAATAATAATAATAATAATAATAATAATAATAATAATAATAATAATAATAATAATAATAATAATAATAATAATAATAATAATACAGAAAACCTACAATCTGTTTTCCAGTCAGTGACCGGGTCAGGGACGGAATGAATGAAGCGCCCATCTTGCGGCGAGGGTAGGAATTGTGCCTGCTGCTGAGGCCTGTCGCTCTCCTCTGGGGCAATGATTAATGACTGACAGATGAAATGAAATGATATTGGAGAGTGTTGCTGGAATTAAAGATGACAGGGAAACAGGAGTACGCGGAGGAAAACCTGTCCCGCCTCCGCTTTGTCCAGCACAAATCTCACATGGAACGACCGGAATTTTAACCACGGAACTTAGCGATGAGAGGCCGACGCGCTGCCGCCTGAGCCACGGAGGCTACAATAATAATAATAATAATAATAATAATAATAATAATAATAATAATAATTGTACCGGGCGGTACACCTCTACACCGTTTATTTAAAAGTTGCGCCAGTTGAAACTCCTCTTCTGGAGGAAGGTTGAACTTTATCTATTCTATTAATTCTCTACTTTCTCAGAAGATGTCACCACGTGGAAAATTTTGAGTTTTTGAACTGTGTCACTTTTGATGTGTTTTTGTTTCGCTTGAAGTAAGAAGTGTGAACTTTCTCTTCTAGAGGACACTACTGAAGATCAACAATAGCGCACCCTAGTGCGGAGTCAAAGAACTATTTTGTTGGAGAAATTTTTATTTCAAAAGTTTGTTTCTTGTTAAATTTCTTTCTGTTATTGTTTAAGTTGGCTGTATACCCCTCTTTTCCCCCTTGTTTTAGATTTATCCAATCCCGAATTTCTTTTAGTAATTTCTGACCAATCTGGGGTATCTTCCCCCAACTTGTATCTGTTGCGGGGTCCTATCCAATAAAAACATTGTGGGCGGGTGTTTTCATTCCCCTAACGCCTAGAAACTTCCGCGAGAGTATATAAACTGCTGATTTTGGGGTCTCCGGGCCACTTCTGTTCCATCTTTCAGTGTATTAAGTACATAGCAGGAGGCGGGAAGCGCCTCTTTCTTCTTCAGCCGTTCAACACCAGGTAATGGCCTATTAATAACTTCTTTTCTTGCTAGGTCGGCAGTTTAACACTCGCGGCGGGTTCGAAGCATTTCCATCATGTAACCTTTTCCCAAAATGTAATTACTCTTTTCATCTTTTATTGTAAAGCTACATATTGGGATAGAGAGTGCTAACCCTCTCGAGCTCCCACTCACATTTGTTTTGAGGTGAACTTATTTTCTCAAACTATTCTTCGTTTATGTAATGTAAAGTGTTCTTCTCTAAGTCACCTCTGTAGTATGGGATTAGCCCTTGCGTTAGCGGCCCAGAGCCAGATTAGGTTTTAAAAACAAAGTGTATTAGGAGTGCAAGATCGCCTCCTCTCAAATTGTTATTTTAGAGGTCATGTAATCAACCTTCTTTTCATGTAATAGACCTCCGTAGGTTGGGTATTTTACCCCTGTGAATACGTCCTTAGAGGACAGCTTGAAGGTAGAGTTTGGTGTGGCCTTGTGATAGGCTTACAATTTTGAGAGCGGATCGCTCTTTGAAATTTGTTTCTGTATGCCTCGTGCAGGCTTTATGTGTAATGTTTGGAGCCAGTGCTCCTGGGCATGAATGGGGTTTTCTGCCCCTTAGCTAAAATTTTTTTTTTTTGGAGTAAGGCGGGGCTGATTGCCCAAGAGTTATGAAGTAAGGGCACTGAGCCCGAATCCAGTAATATTGTACCTACTTTTTTGCTACTCTGTACCTGTTATGATTGTTATCTCTTGTTTTTGAAAAGAAAATATAACCTAGTTAAATTTTAAATTAATTTTACATTGCACGTTAATTTCGTAGCTTGAAACCCATTCACACCCGCACCTTCTTTCACCTCTACCTACCACGGATATCTCCGTAACAAGTGGTAGCAGAGCGTGGTTGAATGGGTCTCAATTTAGCCCCTTTTGACGGCTAAACATTGCTTTGATTCGAACTCTAACAATTTTCTCAGTTGCTGGAATTTTTTGAGTTTTTCAAAATTGTTCTGTCATCATGCCCGGCCCTCGCGATGTTCTCCTCCTTAACTACTTGCGCAAAGAGGAGTTGATATACGAGTTAACTATCAGAAATGTGCAATCTGGAGGCACGGTTGCAATCGACACCAACAAGCTTAGAGAGTCCCTTGATTTGCCCATTTCCATCCCCAATTTGGGAGAGAAAGAAATTGATGACTCTCTTTCCACGATCGTCGAGAATATTACTGGGCTAGCATCTGTAGTCAGCTTTTTTGATGAAAACGATCCGTCTCCTAATCAAATTAAGCGTGTGCAAGGCAGGCTGTATCACTTTGCAAATAGAGTTAATGATCTGTTGTCTCTAAAGGTGAATGACGTTCAGAGGAAGGACGCTAATACGCTCCTTGAAACTATTTCTGAATTGTCTAATAAGGTCACTCAATTGCTAACCGGCGAAGTTCCTCCCAAAACTGATCAACCCGCCACGGTGAATGTAGGTAACGAGGAAGAGCCTCCTCAGGGAGAAGTCAGTAGGATAACCGTTGCTGCTCAAGCTATCTCTGCCCCATCGAACAACGAATCTGAACGCCGTGCGTCATTGGGTAACATCCGCTCTGAATTAACTTCTTTGCCATTGAAACCTTTAACGACTATGTCACCTGGGTTCAGTAGCTTGCCTCATCCATTGGCAATGTTGCTTAGAGGTATCTCTAAGTTTTCCGTCAACACCACCAGTGATGTAATTTCATTTTTAAGATTTCTAGTGGAATTTCAGGATCATGCTCTTGTGTTTTCTCTTTCGCCATGTCAAATTTTGCAAATTATCTATCCGTATGCTATTGGTATTCTCTCTGATAAAATCGTAAGAGCCATTGCCGAGCAATCATCTATTGAGGATTTCCATGCCCATTTGCTAGCTAACTTCATCCCGGCTAGGGCCAGGTCCTCCCTGATTCAGAAGTACTATTACCGTGTACAGCGCTTGGATGAAAACTTGGCTGATTTCATTCAAGATATCAAATTCTACACTAGGGTGTTTGCTCTGCACTTTCCTGAAGATCAGATTGTGCAGGCTATTGTAGAAGGTATTTCGCCATCCTACAGGTCATATTTGTGTTTCGCGGCGTGTCCGCAAACCTTCTCTGAACTTGAAGCATTGGCCGTCTCAGCGGAAGGAGTTAGATACGCCGATTCTTTGCGTGTCGCGAAAGAACCCCCGCCTTCCTTTAGTAACACTCGGCCTCCACCTCGCCGACCAGTCAATCCCCGTAAATGTTATGCTTGCGGGTCGCCTGACCATCTGCGGAATAAGTGTCCTCTGATCAAGTCAAGTGGGACAAGGAATGGAGCAGGGTCATCACAAGGCTGTTTTAAGTGTGGGGCCTTCTCACATATCGCCAAGAATTGCCCAAACTCAAATAGCACCCCGTCCTGCTCAACTTCTGGTGCAAATTCCAGCTATGCCAATAATAAAAAGTGACTAGTGGCGTCGGCTGAGCCGACTAATCCATCTTCCCGAGACTTAGCCCCTAGTAAACAGGTTGTAAATGCAGAGAACGACCAGCCTTCAAATTCATCTTTTGAATGCCCTAAAGAGTGTCTTAGGATTGCGGCGGATACCCCCGCACCTGTTCCTTTTCTTAAGATTGAGTTAAATAACGAGCCTATAACAGCTCTCTTAGATTCAGGCAGTGTTTGTTCCATTATTTCGGCTGATTGGTATTCTAAATTGAAATCTGTTTGTAAACTCCCTGACTATGACTCATCTCCTGTTAAATATGTTTCGGCTAATTCATCTCCATTAGAAATTCTAGGTTCCTTACGTGTCAAAATTCGGGTTTTTAAATTTACATGGAAGATCAAATTGTTTGTGGCCAAGCGTTTGTCTTGCCCCATCATATTGGGAGCGGACTTCATTTCTCACACTGGTCTTGTGCTCGATCTCCAGAGTAGGTCGTGCACATTCAAATTTGCCTCCAATTGTAGAATTCCCTTGTTAAAGTGTAATTCTGTATCATGTTCATCTATTTCGCCTACCCAGGATGAGATGTTGTTAGACCTTAGACATCTACCTGAGGAGCAGGCTGATAGTATTCGGAAACTGTGTTAGTCGTTTCCCGAGGTGTTCTCTGATACTCTTGGTGTTACTGACCTTATTGAATACAAAATTGAGGTCACGGATTCGATTCCTGTCCGTTTTCCACCGTATAGGCTATCTCCACCTAAAATGAAGGCTCTGAAAGAAATCATCGATCAGATGTTGAAGGATGGTATTATTAGGCCCTCTAAGTCAGCGTATTCTTCGCCTATTTTTCTAGTCCCGAAACCCCAAGGAGGCTTCAGGCCTGTCATTGATTACAGGGCTCTCAATCGGAAGGTGGTGTTGCAATCTGTGCCCCTTCCCGACCTTCACTCTTGTTTTTCATGGTTTCGTAAGGCCAAGTTCTTCACGATCTTGGATTTGAATCAGGCCTACAACCAAATTCCCCTTGCCGAAGAGTCTAAACATCTTACAGCGTTTGCCACGGACTGGAATTTATATGAATACAACCGCGTGCCTTTCGGGCTCCCCACGGGGGCAGCTGTGCTCACTAGGCTACTAGATAGGGTCTTTTCCGACATCAAATTTGAGTACTTATATCACTACTTGGATGATGTCGTCGTATTTTCCGAAACCTTTGAAGAACATCTAGATCATCTGCGAGAAGTTCTCAATCGCCTTCGTAAGGCTGGGTTAACTGTTAAGTTGTCCAAGGTTGCCTTTGCTAAGCCCTCTATGTCATTCCTAGGGCATATTGTGTCACCTGATGGTGTAGCAGTCGATCATTCTAGAACACAGGCCATCCGTGATTTTAAACCTCCCAAGGACATTAAAGGTATCGCCAGGTTCATTGGCATGGTGAATTTCTTCAGGAAGTTCATTCCTAATTTTGCTAATAGAGCGGCGCCCTTAAACCTTCTCCGTAGGAAAGGCATCAAATTCGAGTGGGGACCGTCTCAACAAGCCGCTTTTGAAGACCTTAAATTAGCTCTCTGTAATGCCCCTGTACTTGCTATGCCTGATTTCTCGAAGAAATTCATCGTCCAAACCGACGCGTCGTCGTCGGCGGTAGCTGCAGTCCTTCTTCAAGAGACTGAACTAGGGAGGCGCCCCATCGCCTATGCATCTAGGACTCTCTCGGCTCAAGAAGCAAAGTACTCCATATATGAGCTTGAAGGTTTGGCAGTTTTATTTGCCTTAGAAAAGTTCCGTCTCTATCTGGAACATGTCAAATTCGACTTGGAGACAGATAATCAAGCCTTAAGCTGGGTCTTAGGTAGGCCGCGTCGTACTGGTCGTATAGCCCGTTGGGCCATCCGTATTTCTGCCTTCCAATTCGATGTACGACATATCAGAGGTACTGAAAATGTTGTTGCTGATGGACTCAGCCGTATGTTTTCTAACGACGTCGAGACCCATGAACCTGTCGACAGTTCATCACCTTCCGAGTCCATACTATCTGAGGTTAATGCCATCCTAACAGATGCTCCCATGCTCTTTAGGGATATTGAGAAATACCAACGTGAAGATCCGACGCTGGGTCCGATAATGGAAACCCTTTCTTCTGGGGAACATGTCGTCCCTTATGTTCTGAGGAATGGTGTTTTATGTTGCCCATCGAGGCATGATAAGATGATGAAGGTTGTCGTGCCAGCGGTTCTTGTGCCTATGATCTTCAAGTATTATCATGAGACCCCATTAGGAGGGCATCTTGGAATCTTTAAAACCCGTGAAAAAATTCGTGAAATGTTTATTTGGAAAGGTATGGACGGTGAAATCCGTGAACTTGTAAAAGCTTGTAAATCTTGTTTGCTTAGTAAACCCACCATGTCCACCAAGGTAGGCCTTTTGTCTTCGCATCAAGCGTCGCGCCCCATGGAACGCCTGTATATCGATTATGTAGGACCCTTCCCCCAGTCAAAGGGTAATGCTAACAAGTTCATCTTTGTGTGCGTAGATGGCTTTACTAGATTTTCTTGGTTATTTCCGACTAAGCTGGCTACCGCTCAGTCCACCATTACTTGCCTAAATTCTATTTTTGCTTCTTTTGGTCCGTGCCAATACATTGTATCTGATAATGCTAAAGCTTTTACATCAAATCTGTTTCGTAAATTCTGTTTTGACTTGTCCATCTCTCATGTAACTACATCTGCTTATTACCCTCAACCATCTCTGGCTGAACGGGTTAACCGTAATCTCAGGTCCGCACTTATTGCCTATCATCATGAAGATCATTCTAGGTGGGACACGTCCCTGCATTGGTTAGCTTTTGCTTTGAATTCGGCGGTTCATGAATCACACAAATTTACTCCAGCTTCTTTGATGTTTAAGTTCGTTCCCAACACGCCGCTCTCTAACCTCTGGTCTCTGAATGACATTCTGCCCGAGACAATAGATCCGGACAACATTAAAGATCTTTGGAAGAAGGCTAAAGCCAATCTTAAAGTATCTCATGAAAAGGTTAGGGAAAGGTATGATCGTGGACGGAGACCCACCACTTTGAAGGTAGGTGACCAGGTTATGGTCAAAAATTTTGTTCCCGCGGGCAAGCTTGCCCCCAGATTTCATGGGCCTTGTATCATTCTCGATTTTCTTACGCCGGTTACCTTATTGCTAAGTAATCCAGCCACCGAGAGGATATTTAGAGTTCACCTGTCCCAGGTGAAACCGGTGTAATTTCTGTGTTAACTTGCTTCATATTATTTTGAAAGGATATGAAGGTTATATTTTTTTTGAGTTTCACTTTTAAGGCATTCTGCCCCTTCTGTAATATTTTGGTTTTAGATGTAAGCCTTGTGTAAAACCTGCCCCGACCCGTTAAACTGCCATCCTGTTCTTGCCACGGCCATTACCACGCTCCCGTCTCCTGCTCCACCTTACACTGTGGCTTCATAATAGTAAATGCCATGGATATCTACACGCCGCTGGCCCCTCAACCTCTCCACAAGCCTGTACCCTCAAAGAAGATGATAGTCCAACACAATTCTGCCGCCTAGCTTTAATGTTTCAGCGCCCCCGCAGCCGCGCAGCGCCGTGCAGCGACTGGGGAGGGGGATGGGCCCCCTCCTCTCCAGCGAGGACGACATGTGCACGGCGAGCCGGAGCTCTCCTCCCGGCCAAGGCTGATGTGCGGCGCACGACCTGCTACATGCCCGCTGCCTGTATCTGTTCACCGCGGGCGCGGCGTACTTCAACACCTCTGCTCCCCTCATAGTGCGGGCGAGCGGTATCTCAGGGTACTTGAGGGGTCCGAGCGGCCTCCGTTGGACGCAAGCTGCAACGGCCGGTCTGGCCATCCGACTCAATCTACATCAACTACATGGACAGTCACCATAAGCAATAACTACACTTGGGAATTCAACAACAATATTTGGTGGACATTGCAAAATTTTTCTTCACCTTCAAGTATTAAAAGTTTATCTTCAGAAATTCAAATTCTACAAACATAAAGACTTTCATTCACCTGCAACAACAACATTTTGAAACTGAATTAAGAAATCTTGTAAATGCTTCTGCTATCTATCTTCGTATCAACATCATTACTTGGACTTTGTTTCAAACTGATTTCATGTGTCACCCCTGGAGGAACTTTTGGGGGGGGAGGTCTGTACCGGGCGGTACACCTCTACACCGTTTATTTAAAAGTTGCGCCAGTTGAAACTCCTCTTCTGGAGGAAGGTTGAACTTTATCTATTCTATTAATTCTCTACTTTCTCAGAAGATGTCACCACGTGGAAAATTTTGAGTTTTTGAACTGTGTCACTTTTGATGTGTTTTTGTTTCGCTTGAAGTAAGAAGTGTGAACTTTCTCTTCTAGAGGACACTACTGAAGATCAACAATAGCGCACCCTAGTGCGGAGTCAAAGAACTATTTTGTTGGAGAAATTTTTATTTCAAAAGTTTGTTTCTTGTTAAATTTCTTTCTGTTATTGTTTAAGTTGGCTGTATACCCCTCTTTTTCCCCTTGTTTTAGATTTATCCAATCCCGAATTTCTTTTAGTAATTTCTGACCAATCTGGGGTATCTTCCCCCAACTTGTATCTGTTGCGGGGTCCTATCCAATAAAAACATTGTGGGCGGGTGTTTTCATTCCCCTAACGCCTAGAAACTTCCGCGAGAGTATATAAACTGCTGATTTTGGGGTCTCCGGGCCACTTCTGTTCCATCTTTCAGTGTATTAAGTACATAGCAGGAGGCGGGAAGCGCCTCTTTCTTCTTCAGCCGTTCAACACCAGGTAATGGCCTATTAATAACTTCTTTTCTTGCTAGGTCGGCAGTTTAACACTCGCGGCGGGTTCGAAGCATTTCCATCATGTAACCTTTTCCCAAAATGTAATTACTCTTTTCATCTTTTCTTGTAAAGCTACATATTGGGATAGAGAGTGCTAACCCTCTCGAGCTCCCACTCACATTTGTTTTGAGGTGAACTTATTTTCTCAAACTATTCTTCGTTTATGTAATGTAAAGTGTTCTTCTCTAAGTCACCTCTGTAGTATGGGATTAGCCCTTGCGTTAGCGGCCCAGAGCCAGATTAGGTTTTAAAAACAAAGTGTATTAGGAGTGCAAGATCGCCTCCTCTCAAATTGTTATTTTAGAGGTCATGTAATCAACCTTCTTTTCATGTAATAGACCTCCGTAGGTTGGGTATTTTACCCCTGTGAATACGTCCTTAGAGGACAGCTTGAAGGTAGAGTTTGGTGTGGCCTTGTGATAGGCTTACAATTTTGAGAGCGGATCGCTCTTTGAAATTTGTTTCTGTATGCCTCGTGCAGGCTTTATGTGTAATGTTTGGAGCCAGTGCTCCTGGGCATGAATGGGGTTTTCTGCCCCTTAGCTAAAATTTTTTTTTTTGGAGTAAGGCGGGGCTGATTGCCCAAGAGTTATGAAGTAAGGGCACTGAGCCCGAATCCAGTAATATTGTACCTACTTTTTTGCTACTCTGTACCTGTTATGATTGTTATCTCTTGTTTTTGAAAAGAAAATATAACCTAGTTAAATTTTAAATTAATTTTACATTGCACGTTAATTTCGTAGCTTGAAACCCATTCACACCCGCACCTTCTTTCACCTCTACCTACCACGGATATCTCCGTAACAATAATAATAATAATAATAATAATAATAATAATAAAGTCCACCTCTATGGTGTAGTGGTTAGTGTGATTAACTGCCACCCCAGGAGATCCGGGATCGATTCCCGGCTCCGCCACGAAATTTGAGAAGTGGTACGAGGGCTGGAACGGGGTCCACTCAGCCTCGGGAGGTCAACTGAGTAGAGGGGGTTTCGATTTCCACCTCAGTCATCCTCGAAGTGGTTTTCCAGGGTTTCCCACTTCTCCTCCAGGCAAATGCCGGGATGGTACTTAAGGACACGGCCCCTTCCTTCCCTCTTCCTTGTCTATACCTTCCGATCTTCTCATCCCCCAACAAGGCCCTGTACAGCATAGCAGGTGAGGCCGCCTGGGCGAGGTACTGGTTTTCCTCGCCAGTTGTATCCTCTCGAGCCAAAGTCTCACGCTCCAGGACACTGCCCTTGAGGCGGTAGAGGTGGGATCCCTCGCTGAGTCCGAGGGAAAAACCAACCCTGGACGGTAAACGGATTAAGAAAGAAAGATATAATAACGGTTAGCATTATTAGGTGTCATCCTCGGTAGCCCGGTTTCGATTACCGATACTACTAGAGATTTAAGAATGGCAGGAGGGCTGGTATATATTTAGAATGGTACATGCAGCTCACCTCCATTGGGGGCGTGCCTGAAAAGAGCTGCACCACCTCGGGAAGAGGACACGGGTTTACTTTACTTACGTACCATAGTCCTAAAAAAAAACTGCTAAATGAGTCCTGAAGTTGATATTTTTTAGAAATGGGTGGCAATGTCCGGTACTCATGAATATTCTATTGATAGCTATTTTTTATTTATTGTTCCGCACATCCTTATCATTTGTGATTCCCGCTTAGTAGTATTCTCGCAGGCACATTGCTCTCAACATGCGTGAGCAAAATACGTAGTCGAGGCTGAAAGAAAAGTTAGCATTTTATTGAAACGTTGGGAAAAAAGACAATTTTAGTTATTTGCCTAATATTTTTATATGAAATATGATCTCTTATGTCAGACCACATTTTTGTATCTTATAGAATTAGAAAGTGAAACCTCATTTGCTATGATAGCAGTCCTAACTTGGTTCGACTTAAAGGAGTGTCTTGAGTGTTTCTCAAGAGATGGTGCCTCTGTAATGTCGGGAAAGAAGTGTGGAGTAGGATTAGAACTAAGAAAGTACAATCTTTAATAGTACGGCACTGTAGTAACCTCAGGATGGAAATTGTTGTTAATGATCCTCTTAAAGAAATACATAGTGAAAGTTACTTTCAAACATTTTCGAAAATATGTTTTAAATAAATTAATGGCAATATTGATAGAACGCAATATTTAATAAACTAACAAGAACTATTGCATTACATTCCTCCAAAGTAGTGACCCGCAAAGTCTATTACCTTTTGCTAAATGTCGGGAAACCGTTGCGAACCGTTGGTAAGGCATTCGCTGTTGATGACAGCAACGGAACGTCCTACTACATGGAGTACAGATGCCACGTCATGAAATCGGTGGCCTCGGAGGGGTTCCTTCAACTCCTGAAACAGGTCGAAGTCACAAGGATTCATGTCTGGTGAGTACGGAGGGTATTCCATGACCTCCCATTGCCACTGTTGCAATATCATTCCGACCCGCAGGAAACTCCTTGACCCATCGTGCAACCTTCCTGTACGGTAATGCATTCTCGCCACAGGTTTCACGTAATCCTCGATAACATTATGATGCATTTTCCCACAGACAACCTTGATTTTAATCCACGAACGCTGATCACCTTTTGAAAACATGCAAAGAGTGGTGAAATCGACACTCTTCTCTTCAACGCCACACAGCAACAATACTCCCAACTGGATGCCCGTCAATTGCACACTACACATCAACAACAGCGCCACCTGACCGCTCCCGTATCGTATTTGCGCATGCCCGATCTCCTGCGAATGTCTGGACTACGTTGCCACTACTTTATTTACAGCCCTCGTATACTGTATATAACCAGTCTCTCACCCCCTTCCCTCTCCCTCTCTCTCACACACACAGACAGGGATCTTAGGGAATGTGCTACAGTTTTAGAAAAGTAGAAACGTAAGTACTGGAAAAATATCACTGTACATTTGATTTAATTTACACTGGCGGAAAAATCCAAATACCAAGAATGGGTTGTGCTAGACCAGGGCTCTCAGTGCATGCACCAGTGCACTGCACTGTGCACGGTGCAAAAGAGGACTTCGCTTGGTGGACCAGAGTGCAGACCGCCACTCCTCGATTTGGAGCAATAGCGCTGTCTCTCTCTTTCCCCACGCCTGTCTCGCTCTCTCCACCTGTCTCCCTCTTCCTCACTTGCTCCGTACCGCTCCAATTCTGAGCCGAGTTGAGCCGAGCTTAGCCGAGTAGCCCAGAAACCAAGCGTTGGTCCGAGCCGAGCCGAGTAGGACCGAAACTCTGTGTCTCAGTTTGCACACGTGAGATTTTGGGCGTTTGAGAGGCCCTGTGCTAGATTAACGAACGTTGGTAGGCGTGTTTATACATCTGAAAGATGACGTTGGTTCAAATTTCCCGCAAATCGCATTAGCGTGGCGCCAATAGCGGCCCCGAGGTGTTGCACATCAGGCTTGCTTTTGCTTCAAATACGGGCTGTACTGTTCGAGAGCGTTAATTACCTGTGAGATTGGGCGGAGTGGCTGTGAGTGGCTCAAGAATGTCTTTACGATGACGTAAAGGCCAGTATCAACAGCTCACCACGGTTGAACGAGGCCATATAATAGGGTTACGTGAAGGTGGATTTTCCTTCCGCGCTATTGCAGAACGTCTTGGCAGGAATGTCTCCTCTGTGCATGCGTGATGGCAGCAGTGGCCAAGAGAAGGTACGCTCGCAAGAAGACCGGGCACAGGACGTCCCCGTGGCACCACCGAGAGGGAGGACCGACGTATTCGGCGTATGGCTGTGACGCACCGTACTGCGTCTGCAGCAGCAATTCGAGCGGCAGTTGGCACCACAGCGACGAAACGAGCTGTTCGAAATCGGTTACTTGAAGAACAGTTCTGAGCCAGACGCCTTTCGGCGTGCATTCCACTTACCCCAAACCATCGATGTCTGCGACTTCAGTGGTGTCAAGCGAGAGTTCATTGGAGAATGGAGTGGAGGTCCGTTGTATTGTCTGATGAAAGCCGGTTCTTCCTTTGTGCCAGTGATGGCCGTGTGTTGGTTAGAAGGAGGCCAGATGAGCGGCTGCATTCCACCTGTCTGCGGCGTCTACACACTGGACCTATACCGGGAGTTCTGGTCTGGGGAGCAATTTCCTATGACAGCACAAGCACTCTCGTGGTTATCCCACGCACCCTGACTGCGGATGTGTACATCCGTCTGGTGATTTGACCTGTTGTGCTGCCATTCATGAACAGCATTCTCGGGGGTATTTTCCAATAGGATAATGCACGCCCTCAGCCCGCTATTGTAACCCAACGTACTCTACAGAGTGTCGACATGTTGCTTTGGCCTGCTCGATCCCCCGATCTGTCCCCAAACGAGCACGTATGGCATCATTGGACGACAACTCCAGCGCCATCCACAACCCAACAGGCATTAACCGTCCCTGTATTGACCGATCACGTGCAACAGGCATGGAACCTGTACGACGCATTGTATGCGCGTTTGCATGCCTGCATTCAACTGTCAGGCGATTACACCGGTTATTAATGTATCAGCATGGAACATTAGCGGTGGCTTTTCTCGCGCCTTGTGCCTTAAATCAATTAAATATGTTGCCTCTACAAATATATTGCCGAAATTTCTGTATTCTGTATTCCTTATTTCATGGTGTTTGGATATTTTTTACCGCCAGTGTAGTTAAGGAACTGTTGTAAGAGCCTGGAACATATTTCTAAGCCTGATCTCTCATGTTAAAGCATAACATCATCGGTATGTGTTGTCTTCATCATCATTTCATCCTCATCACGACACGCAGGTCGCCTACGGGAGTCAAATAGAAAGACCTGCACCTGGCGAGCCGAACCCGTCCTGGGATATCCCGGCACTAAAAGCCATACATTTCACATTTATATCGTTCAGAGGAATCGAAGGAAATATTTAGGTACACTGGCCTGAAAATGTATTTATCATCTCCTACACTTGCTGAAAATGTGGGAATAATGCTAGATACTTTAACATATTTGATTGATCCATCATGGGATATTCGAAGAAGAGAGCTATCCCTTTCTACTAATGGCAAAGTCATAAAGAGAACAACAAATTATATGAAACAAAACAAAGAAATACAGGTCATTACACCAAAATGGCCAGAAAATCTGTTAAATCATAGGAATTGAAATTTGTTTCATTAACTAATCACATCAAAATTCAGTCCATTAATAATAAACAATTCTACGGAAATCTGGTGGTCGATTTGGAATTGAGGCTGTTGGCAATTAAGTCGTCTTGCTGAGGACTACATTATGGCAATTTACAGATAGATATGTACGGTAATAATAATAATAATAATAATAATAATAATAATAATAATAATAATAATAATAATAATAATAATAATTGTACCGGGCGGTACACCTCCACGCCGCTAATTCAAAAGGTGCGCCAGTTGAAACTCCTCTGCTGGAGGAAACCTGAACTTTATTGACGGTATTAATTTTCTACTTTCTCAGAAGATGTCACTACCTGTAAATTTCGGAGTTTTAGAACTGTGTCATTTTTGATGTGTTTTTGTTTTGCTTGAAGTAAGAAGTGTGAACTTTCTCTTCTAGAGGACACTACTGAAGAACTACAATAGTGCACCCTAGTGCGAAGAAAAAGAACTGTTCTTTGGAGAAATTTTTATTTCAAAAGTTTGTTTCTTGTTAAATTTTCTTCTGTTATGGTTTAAGTTGGCTGTATACCCCTCTCTTTCTCCTTGTTTTGTATTCAACCAATCCCGAATTTCTTAACTTAATTTTCCACCAATAATGTGTTTCTTCTTCATCTTGTGTAGAGGTTTCTCTTTATTCTCCAATAAAGTGATTGTGGGCGGGTGTTCTCATTCCCCTAACGCCTAGAACCTTCCGCGAGAGTATATAAACTGCTGATTTTAGGGTCTCTGCGCCACTTCTGTTCCATCTTTCAGTGTGTAAAGTACATAGCAGGGGGCGGGAAGCGCCTCCTCCTTCGGCAGCGGTCAACAACAAGGTAATGGCCAATTAATAACTTCTTTCTTTGCTAGCTCAGCAGTTTAACTCTCGGAGCGGGTCCGAAGTTTTTCCGTTATGTAACCTTCCTTAAAAATGTAAAGAATCTGGTATCTATTTTACCTTTTAAACTACGTATTGGGATAGAGAGTGCTTAACCCTCTCGATCTCCCACTCATATTGTTTTGAGGTGAACCTTTTTTCTCAACCTATTCTTCCTTAACATTATGTAAATTTGTTTCTTTTCTAAAGTCACCTCCGTAGTATGGGATTAGCCCTTGCATCAGTGGCCTAAGAGCCAAATTAGGTTTTAAAAAACAAAGTGTATTAGGAGTGCCGATCGCCTCCTCTCAAATTGTTATTTTGGAGGTCATGTAATCAACTTCTTTTCATTTAATAGACCTCAGTAGGTTGGGTATTTTACCCCTGTGTCTATGTCCAGTGAGGACAACTCGAAGGTGGAGTTTGGTGTGGCCTTTGAGAGGCTTAAAGTTGAGAGCGAGTGGCTCTTTTTGAAAATTGAGTGTTGTATGCCTCGTGGAGGCTTTTCAGTGTAATTTGGAGCAAGGGCTCCTAGGTATGAATGGGGTTTTCTGCCCCTCTGTTGAAACTTGTGTTTGGGGTAAAACTGAGCTGATTGCCCAAGCATTGTGAAGTCAGGGCGCGAAGCCCAAATCCTGTAAATATTGTAACTACCCTTTTGACTTGCTACTTTGTACCTGCCATGCTTGTTATTTCCTTATTTTGAAAAGAAAATATAACCTTGTTAAATTTTAAATTAATTTTACTTTCGTAGCTTGAGACCCGTTCACACCCGCACCTTCTTTCACCTCTACCTACCACGGAAAGCTCCGTAACAATAATAATAATAATCGTATGGCCTCAGCTACCGTTTGCAGACATTTCGATTTGACGCCTTCTGGCTGTCTGCTCGTCAATTTCGACGTTCCGTTTTACTCTAGGTCCGCTAGATGGCAGACAGAGTAAACCGGATCTCTCTTGGGCGTCTATGGCTGAGATTTAATTATTTTTTCGGGTGAATACCAAATGTATCACCAAAGATCTTTTACATGCCGACATCGTACGACATGGAGTGTCGAATGGACGGTGATCTTACTAATCACTTAAATGTGTTCTACCCATCTGAATTAGAGGAAATAGTCAGGTAACACTTCAGATTCAAGTAATATAATTAGATATTAAAGGCAATACGAGGAAGAAGAGCTGAAGAGAAGAAACTGGATCATCTCCTCTCCTTTATCATTATCATACATTCATTCTAATATGCGTTAAGACAAAAGGACTGTAGCCACATAGCACTTGTCTCTCTGCTGAAGAGTTGTCTCCTTTTCCCCAGCCTTCCTCTATCTCCCCTACAGACCTGCTTTGTTAGCAAGTCATAGTTGAGGCCAGTGACCTGAAATCAGCCCAGCTGATGCGCTGGAGGTAACATACGTCAAGCCAGAGCTGATTTTAAGATGATCAGAGAAATATTTCTCAGATTAACATAATTGTCAATAACGGACTTCTATATTCATAAAATTTTGTCACACTTTTTCATAATATTACCAATTTACAATCATGGAGAAGGTTACGCAACTTAAACAATATTGAGCATATATTGGGCATGAGTCTTGTTAAAAATGATTTCATAGAATCTGAGGATGTTCTTGTGGAACGAAACATGCCATTCTGTTATAATATTTTAAGATACACTAAAATGTGCTTGCCATGAGACAGTGATTTACATGCATCTGTAAGAAAGTCTCTAGCCATAGATTCTTAACGAAATTTCATGTGCTGTGACATCGGTACAGATGATTTCTGATAATTGTTACTGAAAATTTTATTATGGTTGTTACAATCTGATCTTGAAGTTATTTTTCCAATTTATATGCTTTCTTCCACTTTACAAATCCTCTTTATCCAATGAATAGGCACTTTACGGTAATTCTGTTGACGTTATACGATCTTCGAAAGAAGGGGATAACTGATATATATATATATATATATATATATATTCTCTGTCGACCTCCTCAGTTTTATTTACAGGTTTGATACACATTCCTAAGTGATGTATTTCCTGTTTCGTCAGTCTGAATAACCTACAAGTTATATTACATACATACATACATACATACATACATACATACATACATACATACATACATACATACTGAACCATTCAGTTCATGGTCAAGTAATATGGATTTTGGCCTAATATAATGGGAATTGCATGAGACCACTCTGAAGACGCTGTGCATAGCATTCTTTATGTAAGTGTATCTTCGAGTGCGCATTTTTTCGTTGGAACGTGGCATCAGAAGCGTGATGAAGCTTCCAGAGACTCACAAAAGGAATTTATTACCCAAGCGAAGCCTCTTAATAAGTAGCGTTGGTGGCTAACCACTTCATGAATCTCGCGGGTTAATTGTAACTAGGAGGGAAGAGGAAGTTGATGTAATATCTCCAGCTACATACGAGATGCACTGGATCTGATAGAAGAATTGCAACCTGCATAATTTCCTGTAAATTTTGATATGCGGCACGGCTATAATTATAAATGCATACGTTAAGTGAGATACTTGTCACTCTTTGTGCGGTAGAAATTTCCATTCGCAGACGCGCGTAAATAGAGATCTCCCACATTGGAGCTTAGCAACGCGGACGCGAGCCTGTTTATATATACACGGCCGCCATGTGCGTCAGTTTCATTCATCGACTGTACTGCTGCCAGAACGAGATCATCACGCTACAAGTCGGCATACAGAAGAGCGTCTTTATCTTCGAGCTGCGTACGCCAAGTTCAACCAAGCCTTGGGAAAAGTAAGCAATCGATATGGATAATTAAGCTGGACAATTGAAATTACAAGCGTTGATCTGTTGCCAAGAGAAAATATGCTGCTAATTATAATGCTGTTTGACTAGTAACTTCACATTACTTGAGGTTCATGTTGTATCAAACGAATGACACATATTAGTGTGGGCTCAGGTTATCGATTGGGTCAGAAAGTTCGGACAGTGTGAAAATCATGATATGAAACTGCTATTATGTCTTGAGAGATGAACAATTTGAGTAGCAGGCCTACACTCTGAAAGTGACTTGATTATCCGACCACATAAGATATGGTGGTAGAGGAAATGGGCATCAAACTACGGACAGTGTGTATTGGACATTTCTTTACAGTTTTCCCTACATCATCCCGGAACGAGATACTGATCATTTATGTTGGCGGAGCGGTAACCGGAGCTTAAGCAGACAAGGCGTCTTCACGGCATCAGGAGACGACCCAGAACCATCCAGAACGTCTACTCAACACGACACCGAAGTGGCGACCATCGAACCACCAGAGAAGCTGCAGAAAATGCAACCGCCAGCCAGGATGTCTCCCGCTACCAATTTGTGTGTGCCGTCACCATCTAAGCCCGTCATGATGCAGTAAATCAGGCTGTCCACTGAGGAGCCGTTCCGTAATGATCACCATCACAGGTCAGAGCTTTCCAATTGTAATAAGCATGCTGTCATAAATTCCATTTGACAGGAGAAAGGTTGACCGTCAGCCAACATGTAAATATCGTAGGAAATTGTCGTGTATTTAATGTCTATGCCCAGGACTCGAACTCAGTTAGGTTGATAGTAGGTTGCATGTCGTTTGTTCTTTATTTAGCGTGATAACCATGGCACTCGGTATTATTATGATTGTGTATTTGTTGTATTGAAACAGGAACGCCCGTACTTCAATTGTTCGGAGAGCATGGATGACGTCAAGGCGTGTACGGCCCATGCTTAGAGAGTATGAGAGAAGAGTAGTGCAATACATTTATGATTAATGGGGAACTTGCTGTTTATTCAAGAGATAAGCAAAGGAATTATATCACCTTTTATAGATGTATTGTGAGATTGCCCTTGAAGGTGCGGAGGAGACGTTATTCTGCGGCGTCGGCGTCGTCCTTCGTCGCCGGTTTCGGCGTCGTTCCGCGTCGTTGGTGTTGTCTCAGCACTGGACGTTGACGACGACTCGAACCTGAGGCAGATCGTGCAGCGTGAAACAGATGTTAAGGAGCGGAGAAGTGAAGAACTCCCGCACAGAATGCCAAGGGGATCTGGTGCGACATTTTTCTACCGCACCGCGAATTAAGGCGAAGCACTTTTGAATAGTTTCCCCAGTAATAGTGTTGGACGCACTTTCGAAGATGAAATCAAAGTCACAGTAGACACTATCGTACTTGAAATAAACAATGAAAGCGATCTGGAACCTTCCGAGATGCAAAAACACTTCGCTCAATCTCAAAAAATAAATTCCTTGGATACAGTCTTTGCACTGTATACATAAGTACAGCACGCACATTCTCGTTGAAATAAACTAGAGCTTCGACGAAAATATAAAGAAATAGTTTATGACAGTCCAAGTCCTTTACATGTTATAAACCTCATTTTAGGTCCGTATTGAAAATTTAACAGTTCAACAATGATAAAGGTGTTTTAATTTATTCCACCTATTCAATACTTATATTATCATGTATAGTTGTTACATAATTAAATTCTTAGTTACATGGGACATGTTTCGCCCTCAATTAAGGGCATCTTCAGCCTAAATACAATAATCAAAAATACAACTAAATTAAAAGTGGACGTTAAATACAATCATCAAAAATACAACTAAAATAAAAAGTGGAAGTTAAAAGTTTAGTCTGTTCTTAAAATTCAGAACAATAAAATTGTGAAAAATGATAAAATAAAAAGATGCTAATGGAAAACTGTCTTATGATTAAACTATAATCTTGTCAGAGACTAAAACTTCTATTAAAATTCGAATTAAAACAGTTCATATAAAATATTGGAAAATCAAAGTGGTAGTAATAAAAAGCCAACGACATGAGGGCGTGTACACAAGCATAAACTTGATTGTCATGAATACAATCTTTTCAAGGCCGTTGATGAAATTCGTAGTAAGTAAGGCAGAAGCATCTATTGAAAAATTGTAAGAGGCCGTTAGCACCGGTAGGTAATAAAATGGCTGAATCCTTGCCAGAAAATGTCAACAGATGCAGAAATAAGTTTTCTGTAAGAAAAGGAAAAGAAGAAATAAGAAATTGAACGTAAGGAGAGAATTCAGTCTTACATAATTTTGAAACAGATGAGGACTTACATGTAAGTGGAAGTTGTTATTTCTTAACTACTGTTGAGTTGGTTGCTGCCCGTCTGTTGGCTCTAAGTCTGGTGTTATAACTGTGCTGCAGAGGCGGTAGCGAACTCGGAGGGGAAGGAATAGGGGAGTGCGGAAGGGAGGAGAGGATGGGTGGAGTCAAATGTGACGAGGCTGACAAAGGGGCGGAGTCAACTGCATTGCTGGAAGTAGGCCTAATATCTGTAGGTATGGGAGGAGTATTAGGGTTTGAAGAATTAAATATATTAGGTATCCTAAATTTATTCGAACTAACTGACTTTAATAATTTCGGCATTAATTCATGTAACATACTTTTATTGTCCGTGGTTTCATTGAGATTCTTTTGCTTATTGTACGTCTGATCTAAATAGATGTATAAACTTTCTAATTCATTCAGCATTCTTCCTTTTTGTATGTTTCTAATTATCGTTAAGTCTTTCTCTATGGATTCAAATCTGTGGCCAGTCTCCCTCATATGCAAACTCATCGCTGAGTATTTCCTATGTTTTTCCGCGTTAACATGTTCCATGTATCTTGTCATAAAATTTCTCCCAGTCTGTCCAACATATGAAAAATTACACTGAGTACATTTAAGTCTGTATACTCCCGATCCTAAATAACGATTCTTATCATAATTAACTTTTTTATGATTAAAGAATATGGACTGGTTAGTATTAGTAGTTTTAAAAGCTATATTAAAATTATGTTTCTTGAATACGCTAGTAATCTGGTGTATAGCTGGATTATTAAAAGTGAATGTAGCATACTCAGTTTTTTTGGTCTTTTCTGGTATCAGATTCGTAGATAATTTGTTCTTAATTTTATTGATTAATTTGTTGATCATTTCTATTTTGAAACCATTTTGTTTAGCGAGGTATCTAATATAATTCAATTCTTTCTTCAAATTCATGGGAGATAGAGGGATTCTAAATGCTCTATAAATTAGACTGTGAAAAGATGCTTGTTTATGTGAACTCGGGTGTAAAGAGGAATTGTTTATAGTTGTAGATGATTGTGTCGGTTTTCTAAATATTTGGAAATCAAAAGTGTTAACCTTACGCGTAACTGTTATATCTAGAAAATTCAATGTGTTATCGACTTCGTCCTCTTTCGTGAATTTCAAATTAGGTTCGATTTCATTTAATTTATTTAAGATTTCTTGACTATTAGTGACATCTTTGTTTATGATTACAAATGTATCATCTACATATCTCAACCATAAATCTATTCCTTTAATTTTTGCTATTATTTCATTGTGTTCGATTGAATCCATAAATATGTCGGCAAGGATGCCCGATATTGGGTCACCCATTGCTAATCCATTCTGTTTATAAATATTATTGTTAAATGTGAAGTAGTTATTGTCTAATACGAACTTTAACAATCTAGTGAATTCTTCTACTTCCATTTTACTAAGATTACTGTGTTTACAAATATTATCATGAATGATATTAACAGTTTTATCTGTCGGAATATTCGGGAACATATTCACTACGTCATACGAACACATCATCTGGTTTGGAAGTACGCCAAATCCAAGCAAAATGTCACACAAGTCAATGGAATTTCTTAATGGTTGTTTATTATTAAAAGTGTAATGTCTTTTCAAAAAATTGTGAATGTATTTGGAGACTTTATACGTGGGAGAATTACGGCAATTGATAATCGGACGAATCGGAATATCTTTTTTATGTATTTTGGGCATAGCTCTAGTTTCCGGGAGCCTAGGATTCATATTGACAAGTTTTAATTGTTCTTGTTCAGTAAAGAGAGATGTGGATCTTTTAAGTAAGGCTTTTAAGTTGCGTTGAATTTTAGTTAGCGGATTTTTTGTTACTAATGTGTAATTATTATTATCAAAAAAATCTTCAGTTTTTTTGATATATGTATCTTTATCCATCAAAACGATCGCACCCCCCTTGTCAGCCTTGGTTACTATAATATTGTTATCTTCAATTTTCGATTTCATGTTTTTTATTGTTTTCTGTTGTTTGGGATCAAAATTGGAATAAATTTCTTTAGCCAGTCTGGGTAATTTCTTCTTTAACTCCAATCTTACTTCATCTTGTACATCGCGTGGGAGTTTTGATATGTTCGCCTCCGCTTCTGCAACTGTGTTAATGATATCTATTTCTCTATCTTTATTAGGCCAATTGTATTTTGGACCCCTTTTAAGTAGGTCATTCTCTCCTTCCGTAAATTTTACCTTGGTCAAGTTAACTACCGTGGGAGTGACATTGTCCGATGGGCCCTTAATTTGTTCTTGTTTAGTTTGTTTACTACGACGTATTTGTGTGTCTATTAAATGATTCAATTTCTTATTCAATGTATCCTGTTTCTTACTAAGTGCGTATGTTAATTTGTGTTCCATGTGTTGATAAAAAGACTGCCATTCTAATGGGGCTAAATCCTGTGTCACCGCTAAGTGAACGTTATATAATTGCAAATTCAATTTGGACTTCTTCCTGTAATATGCCTTGATTTCATTTTTAAGCCATAATTCATTTACCTTATTTTGGGTTACATTATGGCTTGGATTGCTTATGTTCTTACGTTGTGTTGATTTTAGAAAAGTAGGTACAAGTTTTAGTCTCAGACATTGTTTAAGAAAAGCTATATCTTTTCCTAACTTACAAATCTTCATTTTCAGATTGAGAAACTTATTTAATCTACATTTTGCCTGGTTGGCTGTCACATTACATGTTATAAACCTCATTTTAGGTCCGTATTGAAAATTTAACAGTTCAACAATGATAAAGGTGTTTTAATTTATTCCACCTATTCAATACTTATATTATCATGTATAGTTGTTACATAATTAAATTCTTAGTTACATGGGACATGTTTCGCCCTCAATTAAGGGCATCTTCAGCCTAAATACAATAATCAAAAATACAACTAAATTAAAAGTGGACGTTAAATACAATCATCAAAAATACAACTAAAATAAAAAGTGGAAGTTAAAAGTTTAGTCTGTTCTTAAAATTCAGAACAATAAAATTGTGAAAAATGATAAAATAAAAAGATGCTAATGGAAAACTGTCTTATGATTAAACTATAATCTTGTCAGAGACTAAAACTTCTATTAAAATTCGAATTAAAACAGTTCATATAAAATATTGGAAAATCAAAGTGGTAGTAATAAAAAGCCAACGACATGAGGGCGTGTACACAAGCATAAACTTGATTGTCATGAATACAATCTTTTCAAGGCCGTTGATGAAATTCGTAGTAAGTAAGGCAGAAGCATCTATTGAAAAATTGTAAGAGGCCGTTAGCACCGGTAGGTAATAAAATGGCTGAATCCTTGCCAGAAAATGTCAACAGATGCAGAAATAAGTTTTCTGTAAGAAAAGGAAAAGAAGAAATAAGAAATTGAACGTAAGGAGAGAATTCAGTCTTACATATTTTGAAACAGATGAGGACTTACATGTAAGTGGAAGTTGTTATTTCTTAACTACTGTTGAGTTGGTTGCTGCCCGTCTGTTGGCTCTAAGTCTGGTGTTATAACTGTGCTGCAGAGGCGGTAGCGAACTCGGAGGGGAAGGAATAGGGGAGTGCGGAAGGGAGGAGAGGATGGGTGGAGTCAAATGTGACGAGGCTGACAAAGGGGCGGAGTCAACTGCATTGCTGGAAGTAGGCCTAATATCTGTAGGTATGGGAGGAGTATTAGGGTTTGAAGAATTAAATATATTAGGTATCCTAAATTTATTCGAACTAACTGACTTTAATAATTTCGGCATTAATTCATGTAACATACTTTTATTGTCCGTGGTTTCAACGGCCTTGAAAAGATTGTATTCATGACAATCAAGTTTATGCTTGTGTACACGCCCTCATGTCGTTGGCTTTTTATTACTACCACTTTGATTTTCCAATATTTTATATGAACTGTTTTAATTCGAATTTTAATAGAAGTTTTAGTCTCTGACAAGATTATAGTTTAATCATAAGACAGTTTTCCATTAGCATCTTTTTATTTTATCATTTTTCACAATTTTATTGTTCTGAATTTTAAGAACAGACTAAACTTTTAACTTCCACTTTTTATTTTAGTTGTATTTTTGATGATTGTATTTAACGTCCACTTTTAATTTAGTTGTATTTTTGATTATTGTATTTAGGCTGAAGATGCCCTTAATTGAGGGCGAAACATGTCCCATGTAACTAAGAATTTAATTATGTAACAACTATACATGATAATATAAGTATTGAATAGGTGGAATAAATTAAAACACCTTTATCATTGTTGAACTGTTAAATTTTCAATACGGACCTAAAATGAGGTTTATAACATGTAATGTGACAGCCAACCAGGCAAAATGTAGATTAAATAAGTTTCTCAATCTGAAAATGAAGATTTGTAAGTTAGGAAAAGATATAGCTTTTCTTAAACAATGTCTGAGACTAAAACTTGTACCTACTTTTCTAAAATCAACACAACGTAAGAACATAAGCAATCCAAGCCATAATGTAACCCAAAATAAGGTAAATGAATTATGGCTTAAAAATGAAATCAAGGCATATTACAGGAAGAAGTCCAAATTGAATTTGCAATTATATAACGTTCACTTAGCGGTGACACAGGATTTAGCCCCATTAGAATGGCAGTCTTTTTATCAACACATGGAACACAAATTAACATACGCACTTAGTAAGAAACAGGATACATTGAATAAGAAATTGAATCATTTAATAGACACACAAATACGTCGTAGTAAACAAACTAAACAAGAACAAATTAAGGGCCCATCGGACAATGTCACTCCCACGGTAGTTAACTTGACCAAGGTAAAATTTACGGAAGGAGAGAATGACCTACTTAAAAGGGGTCCAAAATACAATTGGCCTAATAAAGATAGAGAAATAGATATCATTAACACAGTTGCAGAAGCGGAGGCGAACATATCAAAACTCCCACGCGATGTACAAGATGAAGTAAGATTGGAGTTAAAGAAGAAATTACCCAGACTGGCTAAAGAAATTTATTCCAATTTTGATCCCAAACAACAGAAAACAATAAAAAACATGAAATCGAAAATTGAAGATAACAATATTATAGTAACCAAGGCTGACAAGGGGGGTGCGATCGTTTTGATGGATAAAGATACATATATCAAAAAAACTGAAGATTTTTTTGATAATAATAATTACACATTAGTAACAAAAATCCGCTAACTAAAATTCAACGCAACTTAAAAGCCTTACTTAAAAGATCCACATCTCTCTTTACTGAACAAGAACAATTAAAACTTGTCAATATGAATCCTAGGCTCCCGGAAACTAGAGCTATGCCCAAAATACATAAAAAAGATATTCCGATTCGTCCGATTATCAATTGCCGTAATTCTCCCACGTATAAAGTCTCCAAATACATTCACAATTTTTTGAAAAGACATTACACTTTTAATAATAAACAACCATTAAGAAATTCCATTGACTTGTGTGACATTTTGCTTGGATTTGGCGTACTTCCAAACCAGATGATGTGTTCGTATGACGTAGTGAATATGTTCCCGAATATTCCGACAGATAAAACTGTTAATATCATTCATGATAATATTTGTAAACACAGTAATCTTAGTAAAATGGAAGTAGAAGAATTCACTAGATTGTTAAAGTTCGTATTAGACAATAACTACTTCACATTTAACAATAATATTTATAAACAGAATGGATTAGCAATGGGTGACCCAATATCGGGCATCCTTGCCGACATATTTATGGATTCAATCGAACACAATGAAATAATAGCAAAAATTAAAGGAATAGATTTATGGTTGAGATATGTAGATGATACATTTGTAATCATAAACAAAGATGTCACTAATAGTCAAGAAATCTTAAATAAATTAAATGAAATCGAACCTAATTTGAAATTCACGAAAGAGGACGAAGTCGATAACTCATTGAATTTTCTAGATATAACAGTTACGCGTAAGGTTAACACTTTTGATTTCCAAATATTTAGAAAACCGACACAATCATCTACAACTATAAACAATTCCTCTTTACACCCGAGTTCACATAAACAAGCATCTTTTCACAGTCTAATTTATAGAGCATTTAGAATCCCTCTATCTCCCATGAATTTGAAGAAAGAATTGAATTATATTAGATACCTCGCTAAACAAAATGGTTTCAAAATAGAAATGATCAACAAATTAATCAATAAAATTAAGAACAAATTATCTACGAATCTGATACCAGAAAAGACCAAAAAAACTGAGTATGCTACATTCACTTTTAATAATCCAGCTATACACCAGATTACTAGCGTATTCAAGAAACATAATTTTAATATAGCTTTTAAAACTACTAATACTAACCAGTCCATATTCTTTAATCATAAAAAAGTTAATTATGATAAGAATCGTTATTTAGGATCGGGAGTATACAGACTTAAATGTACTCAGTGTAATTTTTCATATGTTGGACAGACTGGGAGAAATTTTATGACAAGATACATGGAACATGTTAACGCGGAAAAACATAGGAAATACTCAGCGATGAGTTTGCATATGAGGGAGACTGGCCACAGATTTGAATCCATAGAGAAAGACTTAACGATAATTAGAAACATACAAAAAGGAAGAATGCTGAATGAATTAGAAAGTTTATACATCTATTTAGATCAGACGTACAATAAGCAAAAGAATCTCAATGAAACCACGGACAATAAAAGTATGTTACATGAATTAATGCCGAAATTATTAAAGTCAGTTAGTTCGAATAAATTTAGGATACCTAATATATTTAATTCTTCAAACCCTAATACTCCTCCCATACCTACAGATATTAGGCCTACTTCCAGCAATGCAGTTGACTCCGCCCCTTTGTCAGCCTCGTCACATTTGACTCCACCCATCCTCTCCTCCCTTCCGCACTCCCCTATTCCTTCCCCTCCGAGTTCGCTACCGCCTCTGCAGCACAGTTATAACACCAGACTTAGAGCCAACAGACGGGCAGCAACCAACTCAACAGTAGTTAAGAAATAACAACTTCCACTTACATGTAAGTCCTCATCTGTTTCAAAATTATGTAAGACTGAATTCTCTCCTTACGTTCAATTTCTTATTTCTTCTTTTCCTTTTCTTACAGAAAACTTATTTCTGCATCTGTTGACATTTTCTGGCAAGGATTCAACCATTTTATTACCTACCGGTGCTAACGGCCTCTTACAATTTTTCAATAGATGCTTCTGCCTTACTTACTACGAATTTCATCAACGGCCTTGAAAAGATTGTATTCATGACAATCAAGTTTATGCTTGTGTACACGCCCTCATGTCGTTGGCTTTTTATTACTACCACTTTGATTTTCCAATATTTTATATGAACTGTTTTAATTCGAATTTTAATAGAAGTTTTAGTCTCTGACAAGATTATAGTTTAATCATAAGACAGTTTTCCATTAGCATCTTTTTATTTTATCATTTTTCACAATTTTATTGTTCTGAATTTTAAGAACAGCTAAACTTTTAACTTCCACTTTTTATTTTAGTTGTATTTTTGATGATTGTATTTAACGTCCACTTTTAATTTAGTTGTATTTTTGATTATTGTATTTAGGCTGAAGATGCCCTTAATTGAGGGCGAAACATGTCCCATGTAACTAAGAATTTAATTATGTAACAACTATACATGATAATATAAGTATTGAATAGGTGGAATAAATTAAAACACCTTTATCATTGTTGAACAGTCCAAGTCCTGTTACGTCGTAATTTTTCAGAGACAAGGTCATCACTGAGGCGCAATTTTTGACAGTTTCATGAGGGGATTTGACATAGTCTTCGAATGAAATGAAGGTTGGCAACAGTTTATGCTAGGAAATATTAACACTTTTCACGCGGAGCGATAGACACAGTCTTTGAGGGAGGAAAAAAAAGTGGGCACTGTTCTTTATAAAATAACGTAACACTATTCGTAAAAGAACTGCTCAGTCGCTAGGACACAATTTTACGAGGTAGCTTAACACGGTAGAGGAAACAACTACAGCACAGTTTCAAACGTACAGTCTCTTTAAATTCACAGTCCACAAACGAAATACAAATGCACAGCTCTACAGACTGATAGAAACGAAATTAAGCTTTCGTTCACGCGCAAAGTCCAAGTCCACGGAGAAGGCTTTCAACACTAACACTTTCGAACGCAAGTACCCATCCGGACAGAGTGACGAACCGTATAGCGATGTGCTTGCTTGCATACACACACTGAGTGACACACGCACTCACCGCATACTGCACACACTGCCTTACTCAAGGCTAGCGACTGCCTTTTATTGCCGATGGTCGGAAGGCGTGGTTGCACATGTGGGCATCTAGAAAAATTTATATCTCGGCCATCCTTCCGCCGATTTACGTAAAATTTCGGTTAGCAGCATTTATTGTTCAGGCCTACAAGGTGATGTCCCCGAAATTATGATATTACATTCCGTTCGTGATGAAATGTCATGGAACAGGAGAGAACTTTCGGTGTGACGTCACTTGGCCTTGGCTGGTACTCTGGAGCAGCGCGAGCTTGCATGTTGTCTCCCACAATACCTGCGCGTTCGGCGCTCGTTTTGTATGCATACAGCCGGGTGTTAGTGAGTTCCTCTCAAGAAATGAATGAACGTGAATGCTCGCAGGACATTCCCGTTTCAGTATATATTTTCATGTCGGACCAGCACGGACAGTTAGGTCGACAGCTATTGTTGATAGTGATGTGTCATGTACGTAACTTTATGGTTCAATGTTGTTCATTTGAGTACGTTACTTATCCCTTAGCTTACTCGGGTTGACGTGTCAGGAGGTGCGGGTCATAATATTTGAGATATATGAGTATTATGTAATCAGCTGACTGTGCATATCGAGGTAAAGGAGGCCAATCGCCTATTCATAACATGTCATATGAGATGTAAATGCCCCGTATTGGCCAAGGACTAATTGCGCTGGAGATTGCGCCAGAGAATAGTAATAGACAAGCCCGTTGTAGGCAGCAGCGATGTATTGTTGAATTGGTAATGATATAAATATGATGACAAGTAGCCCATGATAGTAACGAGGACGAGAAGAAGTCCAGATTCCTGAAGCTGCGGTGAGAGCGAAAGACTTCCGCAGTTTGTTTACTGTTCACCAGCTGGAAGCTATTTTTAGAGACAGAAGAATGGTCGACCCTTGTCACGTGCCTGTAGTAAGGGAGGAAAGGGAGTAGTATGACGTCACGACACAGGATCGCAGAAGGGATATGCTAGTGTAGGTCTGTTATATGTTTAGGGAGACCAACGACCTTCTGTTATGGAACAAGTTGTGATTGTATTCCCATTTGTAAATATTATATCTACGACCAGCCCCAATTATACGATTATTGGACGGTATATTAGAATTCCTGATGTTTTATCTTATATGTTTGTGTCTTACTCTTGGTAGGTCTAGAGTTCGATGCCTCATCGGAGCAAGGTAATTTGTACGTTTTTGTTTGCCAGTTAGGATGTTCTGAGTACTGTGGCATAGAGGTGTTTAGAGAGGAATAGGAGGAAATTACTAGCCTTGCATTTTGTGCAGATGCACGTTTAAATATTCCGTTACTCATATTGTTGATATGCCTGTTACAGCACGGAAGTCATATGAAGGTGTTTTCGCGACCAAATGTAGGATAGTTATCGACGGCTCCATGTTATGAAGTCCCATGTATTATACCTCAGATTTTACTTATATATTTGTATATCTTCATTATCGATCTGATTGTAATAAATATTATTTTAAAATTTTGAATGCAGCTAATATTTTTGTTATTTGGTTAGGATTGCTATTACCTTGCACTTTTGGTATCCTCTTTATTTAAGTAATATCGGTGCCCTGTTCTTTACCGATTACCCCCCTGATTCATGTTTCTCCAGAGCTGCTGAGGGGATACACATCGCAAGGTAGGCTATGTGCCATGAATACACAATCTGGTGGACGTATTGGTCACTATGATGCACTTGGTTCGATTTCGGCGTTCGCCTGATGGGAACTAAGTCATTATAGGGCACAATACATACATACATACATACATACATACATACATACATACATACATACATACATACATACATACATACATACATACATACATACATACATACATACATACATACATACATACATACATACATACATACATACATATATATATACATACACACATACACCTGCATGATATAATAGATAACTGCAGCCAATGGCCAATTAATAACAAACAAAACTTGCTCACGATGTACAGAAGTTCTGAGCAAAGTTTTGATTGCGAGTCTACTCTTTGTTTACAGACCATCGCACGGTACCTATCACACTGTTTCTTGCACCGATCACAGATGCAGTCGAGGCACGGTTCGTGATATCGCTTGTTTGAACATATTTTGAAATGAAATACGTGGACTGCAAAGCGTGTTACAAGGTGTATAAGGCTGTAATTAGCTTGTGTTCAGTCTGTAGTCAGCAAGGCATCTGAAGTGTTGCCAACTCATAATCGGATTCAGCCGCTAAGTTCACGAAAAATGTCGCTAGACTGTCGCTAAACGAAACGTTTAAAGTCTCTGGAAATGTCACTGAATTTAAGTATCATGTATTTGTTTACACTACATTACTTAATAAATCCCAAATTGGACTTACATATTCTACGTCTGAAAATGCGTAGACATCCTCTTCTTCAAGCACACGGTTTTGGGGAGGAGGACGCAGCTACAATTAATGGTGTTACCTCTTCTGGGAGTTCATAGAAATGCCAACATTTCCCAAACAATCCTAGAACATTTCGAACTGTCAACATTCTAGATTGAGTCGATTGTGCAACTTTGTTTTAACAATGTTCATGTCATTAAAACCTCACTCCACCCTGGTATTGGAATGCTGTAGGCATAGCGCCGTGAGCGCCACATCACACAGATCGCTAAATTTATTTATATTCTTTGCATCTCTATATTGTCTGATTTCACTCCACTCTTTCGTATAATTCTATATAATTTGGTTTGTGTTGTGCCATTGGTAAACAATTCGATCGATCTGTGTTTTTTCAAAGCTCAACTCGTCTGCTAGTTCAGTAATTTCCATGGATTTGCGTTTTCTTGAAGCGTTTCTCGTACACTCGACGTACACATCTTTTCAAGTACTTTAGATTTCTTGGAAGTATTTGTTTTAATTCCTTACAGAGCTCCACAGTAAACCTAACACATCTCTCCTTCAGGCATTGTTGGTCTTCTGTTGTAAGGGATGATTCATTTAATCTCTTTTTGAATGACTATCCGGGGTGTGTTGAAGTATCAAGGTGTTTTTCTATGTGCCCAGTAAATGATTCTTGCAGATGGGATCAGTATTCTGTTAGTAAGAGACTTCAGCAGGTCTTTGAGAGTTTAGAAGAGTTTGGTGGGGTCACTTTGTTCTCCTTCGAACGTCTTAACAGCGTAATGAACTTCACCTAACACAGACTTCAGATATATAAGATAAAGTCTGTTTCTTTTTATCATAGTAGATGGAATACAGCATTTCAGTAGTGTAACTGTTGTGTTTTGATTTCATAAGAGAGAAATTCAATTTTAGCTCTTCCCGTTGGTCTAAGATTCTTGTGACAGCCTGTTCAATGGAAAGTTAATTTGTTGCATTCATCTGTAGTATGCTGAGAGGCTTCGCTCAACAATTAATTGCCTCATCAATTTTCTTGTACTGTTCTTGCCTATCTGGTGAAAGACTAAACCAATTGTTTGTTTGTCTAACCCTTGTCCCGTTTCCCTGCGGGGTTGGGTATGAGGTGATATGAATCTGTCATGGCGGGTTTTTATGACCAGATGCCCTTCCTGACGTCAACCTCATCAGAGGAGTTAAGGAGATGAAATGAATGACATGATAAGATTTATCTAATCATAAATTCTCTATGTATGGGCATATTACTTTCTAATGCATGGGATACATTGTAACTTTCTCACTCATTGATTTTAAAATATGAAATGAAATTAAAACGAAAAATATTAACATCTTCATTAAATAACATACTCAATTGTCGGACTATGTACTCACACTTAGTTCTTACCTGATTACTTATACATACAATATTTGATGGGCGCCGGATACAAATCAATACAGCGATAATAATATGAGAGTCTTAGATATCTCTAGGGTGTGGGGTAATAAGCTTACTTAGACAACATTCCATATAGGTTCTGGGAAAAGCATATAGTCGTTCGGTTTCCCCATTATATTTGATGTTAACTAATTTTGCCATTGAAATGAAACGATAAATTAATTTGATGTAGAACAAAATATATTGTTTAAATTATGTCAAAAAATAGCAAGACTTGCTGCGATAAAACAGATGAGAATATACAACTGAAAGGAACTAGGCATTACTTTGAAATCCTATTGACCGGACATTTCAAAGTGGTACAAGAAATTTATCCCTCACTAGTTCACAAGCAGTACCTTCAACACCTTGAGTGTTATTACTACGTATTCCTTAGAATTGTTATCCTGTAGGTATCTCAAGCCTAATTTTGGTGATGTATCCTTTTTGTTTCACTGACGAGATATAGCATGGCTTGAAATTAGATTCACACTCCGAACATTTAATCCATATGGTGACTGGCGACTTAGTATCCACGTGACTACTGCTTCTCCATCCAGATGACTGACTACTATCCTCTCAGTAGTACTCCGTATGGCAAGGCTCTGTATTCCAGTGACTTTATGGCAAGCCTCTCCGTTCAACTCCTTCATCCAAAATGACTCCTCACTACCATCTCACTACAGCACTTCTTGGCAAGTGTTTCCATCGATATGACTGATGTTATAATATACGGTCAGCTTATATAGCCATTAGGTAACACACCTACGCAATCTCCAAAAATAAGAATGATGTCACGCCTACCCAAATACAAATGCTACATACTATGTTGAAATTGCCTGGGGTGGCTGTAGGTCTATCCTAAAAATGAGTACATCGCTAAATGCACACAATGACAGCGCGATGACTCGGCAGTTACGCAAGCAGTATTGCACAATGTTGAAATGTCAAAAGTTATTCCATGCAATACATCCACATCTGATATCATACAGCAACTCTTACTGTACATGTCTTTAATGTTAACCTACACACGCATATATACGTAACAAATTAACTCTGATCATACAAGCGATAATCATTACAGAAGTGAATTGAACAACAACAACAACAACAACAATAATAATAATAATAATAATAATAATAATAATAATAATAATAATAATAATAATACAGATATAATCTTCAAACGGGATTTGAACCGTTACAACTCTCTCTCTCTCATTCTCCTCAACCTGATGGTTGGTGGGTAGTATGACTGTCCTCGTCCAACGACCTTCTATCCAGAGCCAGCTGCTTGATTAGTTGATATGGACGTCGCCCCTTAATGCCATCGAGGAACCCTGCTCTAGGTCGTCCTCTTCTAGTCTTTCCTTCCAGTTTCCCTTCAAGCAGTGTGGTGCACCATGATGAATGCCGGAGTAAATGACCTGTCCAACTACATCTTCTTTTCGCAATCATTTTCTCTAGACTGATTAAGCTGTAAATAATGACGAACAATTAGTATTAGAACTAAATTCTGAAGGCCGTATTCGTCTCTTTAAATTATACGAACGGTATTGTTAATAACGGACATTACTGAAACATTATCTATGCCAATTCCTACTGTATTCTTCAGTTCAATTCCCCGCTTATCTAATAAGGAAACTATTGGATTAATAATCCTTCTTGAATTCGCACTTTCTGAAGGGGCTAGTCTTAGGAAAAGTGACACAACTGAATTTTGTCTGTCTCTAAAATAACGCACAACCATTCTTAAGAGTTTGTTGACACTGATGTCAGTGGACTCCTCTATAAGAAGACTATAATTACAATCACCTAAGTCTTCACGATCTACTTTCAAAGATGGTGTTGTAACATGTGTAACTTTACTGTTGATATTAATAAATGATAGTGAATAAAATTACTCAAACCTTAATAAAAGAATTGAAATAAATGAAATTAATAAAAACAATTAATCGTAATATCCGTAGTATGGGCGCCGGAGTTCACCAGAATGGTTCCCTCGAATTTAGATAGAACATGATAATTCTTTATCTCCCAGGATGTGTACATAATGCTGCGTACTGGTACATCTGCTTCAGGCCTTACCTAACCTTCTGATGACGACTAAATAGGTAGGAACTGCACCTAGGTTCATCAATAACTCCACTGATTCTAAAATAACTAACTATATTCTCAATAAAATCCGTGCATGAACACCTCATCGACACACCAATATATACATATAATATACACACAAAATATTACTGGAAGACAACAACAACAATGAAAACAGTAGGAAAACGAAAGCGAGGACTAAGCCACCATTTGCAGTTAGTCCGTTAAACAATGCTCACACATGTAGGTAAGTACTCTTCACTGTCTCTGTATCAACACGACTTGCCGATTCTCATAATCGGCACTTTTTATATCACACAGATACTGTACCTCATAATACTGTCTTCACTGACTCTAACACTTGTTTTGAAGATATATTCACTTGAGCAACACACGCTTGTCGTTCTAAAACGTAAACTCTGGAAATTCTCAGATATAGCACCCCACAGCCTTCACTGACATACAATACCAAGCCGCCACAAGTGCTACAATACTTAGTGCTTTAGCACTCTACAATTGTAGGTCAGTCACGTTCCACAAACAAAAAAAAATACTATGTTCCACAGACGTTTGAGGTCCAGTACAGTATAGTGTAGCAGTGTCACTCCAGTACCGTATCAGAAGTTGTAAGTGTACCAATGTGCCCCTCGCCGTGTCATTACATGCCTAAATATACATCATCTCTCCCCTTCCTCTCCCATGATCCTCCTAGATCGATTTGGCAGCCAATCATGAGTAGATCCGCAGGTCAAGTCCACGCCCCGAATCTCTTCCTGGCCCCAAAGCAATAACACCATCAAGGGATACTGGAGTGTTTCACATGAGTCATCGAACTTTTCGACAAACAATAATAAGTCCACCTCATCAAACTTTGGGATATACACATGAGTCATACGAATTACCTGAGTTATGATAGCAATGATGTTTCCATTAGTTTGTACAAAACAAATTACTCATACCACATATGGAGACCTCCCAGCTTACAAATATTAATGGCAAAATATACAATTGAAATACTGATAAAAATTATATAATAATAATAATAATAATAATAATAATAATAATAATAATAATAGTAGAATACTGACAATAATATCCCTCACTTCTAAGTACAGTGCGAGGGTGTGATATATGTACTATCATACATGTTCTTTGTTATTTGTGAACAATGTGGTTTTAGGTCTTTTGATGCACGGGAGTATGAACAAAATACTTAACATATTTCGCCCAAGTGATCGCAAGTTAATATGGAGCAATGTTCAGTAATGAAAGGAGAGAGCACGCTTTCGACCTTAGCAGCACGCTGTTGCGATTTGTCCCACATTACCGGCAGGAACTTAATTTTTTTGTGAATTTGATAGTAGAATTTCATTTTTTCTATGGTTTTGTGATAGAATGGTTTTCACGTCGCTTAATTTAGAATAAATTCAGCGTGACAGTAAACACGTTGCGCTCTGGTTGGATCATTGTTCACTGGAATTCGGGAATTGATTCCCATTCAGATTTATAATGTTGGATATATGATTCTTTTCTGAACGGCAAATTCACCTTACTTTACGTGTATAAACGTCATTTATAAGTTCTCGCGATAACAACAGCAATATCTCACACATCCTCTACACATGAATTCTTCACTATTACAAATCTAAAATCTAGTTGACAGTTTCAATTGGTTGGTTATTGGATCAGGGACTCCCCTGATAAGAGAACTCTGATGACGTAATGACACGTAGGTGGAAGCACTGCGTTGTTGCAGCAAGATCTCAAAGGATGATAACAACGCAGGACTTCCCGATTTTCTTGAGAAAATGATTTTTTCAATTGTAATGTAATCAGGTTCTGAAACTGAAAACAAGCTGAAGTAGCTACTTTTGTCATCGAATGGACTTTTTTAGAAGCCGCTAGATATGTCGTTACGCGCTAAAATGTAAAATGTAAATGTATATCTTGAGACAAAGACGCTAAGTTGGCATTGGGCATCTGTACAGTAGAACTCGCCCCATATCTCCTTTCCCTTTCGTCGGCTTCATGCAGCAACTACGTCGAGTTATCAGTAGATGGCAGAAAGCACCTTATCTTGAGATTTTCAATAAGGAACGTTCCCTTATCAAATTTATACACCAATGTTGAGGGAGTTGAATTTAGACAAGCCAAGAGTAGCTTTCAGAAAGTGAGCTTTCTCTATGGTGTGGTTGTCGTCCAGTGTTAGCTTAGATCAAATGATTTCAATGCCATATGTCAAAGTTGACAATATCTTGGCGTAGAACAAGGCCATAGCTGTTTCAATTGATCATTCCTGTATATTATGTATGTCCTATGTAGGCTTTATTGCTGCCGTGACTCTTTCTTTTTACGTGGGTTTTAAGGAGGAAAATGTTTGTAGGGTAATGTCTATATATTCAAATCTGTTGACAATTTCCAGTAATCTTGCAGATAATCCGATCCTGTGCAACTACTCTTCCCGGTTTCCTGAAGAACATCTAAACAGTTTTCCTCTCGTTTATTTGGAAGTTATTGTCATCTGTCCATTCTGATACGGCGTCTAGTACGTTCTGTAGGTCACGATGCAATAACCATGTCATCTGCTTACACATAAAGCGATGCACGTCCCTTATATCTTACTTCTTTGATGAGGTCCGAAGTTGCAATATTGAACAGCATGGGGCTCCCTTGTAATGTTCAGTTTGTTTGGATAATCTCTGACGACGAAGCAAGGGAGTCGTTTGTTATCACTCTGTCGTATTCCAAGATGTTCCATTGTCGTTTCACCACGGCATGATTTTCCCCAAACAAGTGCTCTAGTTTTTCCATGAGTTTCTTCCTGTCTATAAGGTTGAAAGCTTTCCTGTAATCGACATTATATACTGTTATTCTTTTCAGCGTTCAGTCTGCAAGTCTCTGTGAATCAAATATCATTTCGTTCACCATCTTGTTTCCAAGGAGTCCCTGGTCTGTCAAATGGAAAAGGTACTCAGGCACTTTGCCTTAAAAATTCTGAGCGTGCTTGCTTAAAAATTATGTGAAGAAGGAAACTACCATAATTACACAGTCCCAGGGAGAATCTCTCCTCTAACACGTTATCCACGGTGGAATGTATAACCCTAGCCACCTGAGTGCAAGGAGGACCAACGGCTAGGAATATGTCCGAGATGTCCACTCATATCCCATAGCAACTAGTATCTCATCTCTCAGGCCATCTTAGTAGGTCACTCAGCTGTTGCCCATGGTTTACGAACACACCTGCCCCACAATATTCAATTATCCACAAAACTCAAATACTGTATCTTGGTTCAGTCATTAGCTGTGATGGTGATGTCCTTCCCGATGTCCGCAATAGAGTTAACACAAGTCACTGGGGGTTATCTGTGATCGATGGATACCTGAAAGGCTCAAGATAAAAATATTCAATACCGTTCGCCTTCTATGGAGCCAGACTGGCCGCCAACATCAAAGCACGAAGAAGCACTCCACGTGGTCGAAAAACGGATGGTGATTTGGAACCTTGGGTTGACACGATGGGATCACATGTCGAATGAGACTGTCCGTCTGCGATTGGGAGTAGCTGTGACCATTGAGAAGGTGTGGAAGATGGAATGAGCACGCTGTCCGAAGTGTTGCGGATTCAATCACTATAGTTCTAACATTGAAAGAAGCGTTTTGACTGCTATGACAGGGAGGGTCCGTTTACTGCCTGCCTGGCTGGACAGAAGGGAGTAGGGGTATGGTTGCCATGGAAACGTGGGCGGACCCACTGCGATCGCCATGGACACGTTCCTGCTGGCCGCCTGGAGTTGCTTGGAGTTGTCAAACTTTTCTCTTTCCAGTTAGATCTTATCGCACGCTACAAGAGGTACAGCGGTCTGAACGAACACGAGAGCGAGAAGGAGAAAGAAATTTGGAATGTAGCAACACCGCGCAACGGCACTACAGTAGGCCATCCCTCCTGTGCTAGTTGTCAGAACGCTTCGTGTAATATTAGGACTATAATAAGGCTTTGAGAACCGAGCTCGATAGCTGCAGTCGCTTAAGTGCGGCCAGTATCCAGTATTCGGGAGATAGTAGGTTCGAACCCCACTGTCGGCAGCCCTGAAAATGGTTTTCCGTTGTTTCCCATTTTCACACCAGGCAAATGCTGGGGCTGTACCTTAATTAAGGCCACGGCCGCTTCCTTCCCACTCCTAGCCCTTTCCTGTCCCATCGTCGCCGTAAGACCTATCTGTGTCGGTGCGACGTAAAACAACTAGCAAAAAAAAAAAAAAAAAAAGGCTTTGAGATTGGACCCTCGGGAAACGGCCATGTGGAAGACCCAGAAAGCGCTGGTTAAACAAGGTTATGCCACATCTGACCTCAATGTACCTATGACGAAGAAATTGCAGATGTGTGGACCCTGCGATTGTGTTGAAATAACGCAAGGAAAGAGAGATTGGTTGTATCATCAAAGGCCAATCTCTTCTGTTTCTCGTTGTCCTTTTTAACTCCTTATATCTGGACCCAAACATGTTCTTCACTTCATCCATGTATTTCCTTCTCGGCTGACGTCTTCCTCTCTTCCAGACAATTTTCCCATCTGTGATGTTCAGAAGAAAATTGTTATACATCGTATCTTATCTTATTCATTACACTTAGGTACGGTCTTCATTGATCTCTCTGAGCACTTCTGCATTTGTTTTTCTCTCTTTCCAGCTTATACTGGTCATCCTTCTCCATACCCATATTTCTGTTGCTGTCAATCTCTTTTTATCCTGTTTCCCCAGTGCAATTCTCACTACCAAACCAGACACAGATACTTGCAAACTAAATGCCTAGCCCCATATTCATATTCTTGCTGGTCAATAAGTTTCTTTTATTAGTGAACGCCTTCTTTCTAGAGTAGTTATTCATTTAATTTCGTGGGTATCGCTATTATCCTCCGTAATACTGCTAAAAATGGTATATTTCTTTACTTACATAACTGTATTTCCCTTTAAAACTATAGCCACCACCACCCTACCTTTTCTGGCGACCTAGTGTTTACAGTGCACTTCTGATATAGGCTAGACCAAATTTGTTACTTTCATTGATCTGTCTCAGTCCCATCCCTGACTTGGACAATATGAAAGTGGCTGAGGTGCAAGCGATGTTACTTATGCAACCAGTCCGTGTTATAAATCGTGTGAAAATGGCGCTCATAGAGTCAAATGGGGCGTGTGGGGTTGCTAGACTAATAGCACCTTCTCGCTTGGTGAAGAAAGCAGCGGGAAACTACCTCACTGCTCATTTCCATTGTAAGTTCCTTCAGTGACGCTTAGGTCATCTATGACAGCTGATGACGGAGCTGTTAAGTATCCAACCAGCCTTCGGTCTGAGTGCTCAACATACACACCACCACCAACTTCGACGTGAGTGGCTGCAGTGTGCACACACTCTTATGTGTAATAGTAATGTTCCTTGGTTAGGAACGAAGCAGGCACTCGCTGGAGATTAATATAAATCCCATAGAAATCCACTTCTCTTGTGGCCAAGAATGAGATCTCAACTCACTTCTCTGCGTAACTGTTACAGAACCTAGAATCAAACTCAGAGGCGTCAATTTATTTATACTGTCAGATGTTTCACCTAAGTTACGGTGTGGGATTTTCAGTGTCAGTATAGAACTAAAGAGACAAAATGAGTGTATGCTCTTCGTCCGTATTTGTCAGTCTCATAGTTTCATGTATACTATATGAAGGTTGCCAAAGTTTCGAATACATCGCAATATTCAGTATCAGGGCATTATTTATTGGGGTGAGCTGAGGAGACTGATTAGCTCAGATGGAGTAGAGGTATGTCAGTCGCCCTGGTAATGAGAAATGCAGTATATTCGAAATGTCGGCAAACTGTAAACTAAAAATGTAGCCTACATTACATTAAATTAGGAGACTGTCCAACCTGGACGAAGAATGTTTATTCAGCGAGATTATTGTACTTTAAACGCCACTTTCTTCCTTTTTTTTTTTGCCAGAGGCTTTACGTCGCACCGACACAGATAGGTCTTATGGCGACGATGGGATAGGAATGGCCTAGGAGTTGGAAGGTACAGCCCCAGCATTCGCCAGGTGTGAAAATGGGAAAACACGGGAAACCACCTTCAGGGCTGCCGACAGTGGGATTTGAACCCCCTATCTCCCGGATGCAAGCTCACAGCCGCGCGCCTCTACGCGCACGGCCAACTCGCCCGGTCTTTCTTGCTTTCTCCTTCTTTTTTCTCTCTCTTTGTTGTCTCTAACTTTCTTCATTCTTTCCTTCTTCCTTCGTATTTCCATTCTTCTAATTTTCTGCTCCCTAGTACGCCTCTTCAGTGATGCCTAGGCCATCTATGACAGCTGATGGTGGAGCTGTTGAGGATCCAACCAGCCTTCGGGCTGAGGACTAAACATACAATACATACATTATTACTCCTTCCTACCTATACTTCTTTCGGTCTGTTTTTCTTCCTTCGTTCTCCATTTCTTCCTTGTTTTATCTCTGTTCTTTCTTTCATTATTTTTTCGATTCCATTTATATATTTGTTTTACTTTTTCATATGTTCTGCCTACCATTCTTTCATTATATTCTTTCCTTTTTTATTCATTCCTTCTTTCGATTTTCTTTTTTCACTATTCCTTTCTTTCCCTCTCTCTGACTTTTTAAATTCATTTTTGTCTATTAATGCTGCTTTCTTTGACTAGCTTTAGCATATTATTTACCTACTCTTTATTACTCTTCCAAAATAGTATAGAGTGACATACTTGTATATTTATCTTTATTTCTATGGGTTTCTTCTTTCCTTTCTCATCGTATCTTCATTTTTAAAGCTTACTCAGTCCCTTGAAATGAAATTGATGCCCTTCCTTTGTTTTCGCTAGCTTCGTCTGTAACAAGCGCAGGGATCTACGGACGAAATTGAGAAAGCCAAGACAAACCAGGGACCGGTCCTAAACGATAGGGGCTTAAGACGCACAACCTCGGCGCCGACCTTTCAGCCAATGGCAAGCTTTGAAAAGAGAGGAAAAAAGAAGGGTGGGGAGTGAGCATCGGTCGGCGCGTGGGTGTTATGGCGACGTCTAGAAGGGGTGAGGGCAGAGGGCAACGGGTAAGGGGAGGGGAAAGGGTGAGGCCAAAGGCCAAGGAAAATGGCGAGTGCTGCCTAACGGTAGACTGCAGCGCAATACCGGTAGCTCTAGAAGTTTAATGCTGATGTGGAGAATTTATACTTCGATGGAGACGGCGATTGCTGGGAATACGGGGTTTAAAGGGCTTCATCCATAGCATACGTTCAATATGCAGTATCTCTGGTACAATTCGTTGGGTTTTCTGAAAATTTCCGCACATGTTTATTATTATTATTATTATTATTATTATTATTATTATTATTATTATTATTATTATTATTATTCATACACTTCTCCACAGGAAATATGGGTAGTAATGGGGCACGGGATGCACCAAGTGCCTTACATAATTAAAGTATTTACACATTATACTACAAACGTTGATGTACAGGTATATACAAAACTGTAGATCACGGGATCTTCATTCTTGCGAGAGGAACGATCGCACAATGTTGCATGTTGACAGGAGGACAGAACGTTGCATAATTTTGTAGATGTTCGGTGGAAGACCCAGTTCTCGCAGACTCTTGTTATTATTATTATTATTATTATTATTATTATTATTATTATTATTATTATTATTATTATTATTATTATTATTATTATTATTGGACGGCGTGATTAGTTCAGTAGCTTAGCAGTTGGCCTCCATCCGGAAGACTGAGGTTTCAATCCCAGTCGATGCTTGGTTGAAATTTTCGCCTCAAAAATCACGTGATCTCAGGAAAAGCATCGGCCTTAAAATCGTGGCCAAAACCAAAATGAACCTGGGTGGCCATATCGATTCGAGAAATAATGTGGAAAAGCTATATTATTATTATTATTATTATTATTATTATTATTATTATTATTATTATTATTATTATTATTATTATTATTATTGAGGAGATGAGTTTGGATAGAAAATCCAGTGAACTGATTAAACAGACCTTAAACAATACAACGTCCAATCGAACCACGCAACTACAGAGACAAGTGGCTAAAGCAGGCCTACAGATTTCTATCGAAAAGGCACAGTAGGCCTATATGACAAACATCAAGGCAGCTCCTAGATGGATGACAATAGAAGGAGGGAACATTCAGAAGTACCTAGAAGAATGGATAGAAACTGGGCTGACAGTAAAAGAAGCAATGGGAGCTCGAATAAACAAAATTCATTTTTCATACAAACTACAGTCTTTCTCACTATGTTTGAGAGTCGAAGAAAGAAATATCAAGGACTTGTATTCTGAAATACTATCTGTTCCAAAACATTTCTCTTCCGTTCATTAGACTGTTTCGCCTGAGCAATAATCCTCATTTTACGAACTGTTCTTTTTCACAGAGGAGTTAGAACAATTCGATTTTCCGCTGTGAGGTTTGTAATAATAATAATAATAATAATAATAATAATAATAATAATAATAATAATAATAATAATAATAATAATAATAATAATAATAATAATAATAATAATAATAATAATAATAATAATAATGCTATTTGTTTTACGTCCCACTAACTACTCTTTTACGGTTTTCGGAGACGCCGAGGTGCCGGAATTTAGTCCCGCAGGAGTTCTTTTACGTGCCAGTAAATCTACCGACTCGAGGCTGGCGTATTTGAGCACCTTCAAATACCACCGGACTGAGCCAGGATCGAACATGCCACGTTGGGGTCAGAAGGCCAGCGCCTCAACCGTCTGAGCCACTCAGCCGGGCAATGAGGTTTTTTTTTTTTTTTTTTTTTGCTAGGGGCTTTACGTCGCACCGACACAGATAGGTCTTATGGCGACGAGATGAGGTTTGTAGTAGAGAGACTGAAGATAAGGACAATCTAATGTTTAGCCCTATACAGTAAAACTTGCTCAAAGCGGAATCGCAAGGGACTATTTTTTCCGAATTAGGCAAGTTTCCACATTACACAAATCGGGTTTTTGCCTTAAAACAGTAAGTTTAAATATTATTTAGAGCTTACGTGTATCTGCATTCGCATGGCGGTCGGCTATCCAGATTGATGTACATAGTACTGTATTACCCTGCTTTGTTCATTATTATTATTGCTGCGTTTTATTGTTACATGCAGAATGATACCCAGTACAGTACATCATTTTGGCACTATTGCAGCAGTATATTACACTATTTCAGAATACTGGATATACGCTCCTTAAACTTATTTCTATCATAAAACTTTGTACAGTACTTCACAACACTAAGTTTTCTTCCACAGAACAAACAGAGAAATACATTTCTTCTTTCTAATCGTGTCTTTTTGAATACAGTCCTGCAAGAGTTAGTAATGGCAAATTACGTCACAAAAGCACTGTTGGCCTGTTCGTGGGTTCGGATCTGGTTTTGATCTTCATATTCTTGTTCGGCTCCTCCTTTTTCTAGGCCATTCTCACTGCTAGGAGGGCTGTAGCTGACTTGAAAATGTGGTGTGTCGTAAGTTGTTCATAACCCGTACTCTCTCTCCAAACACGTGCATCAGTTTGTCCATTGATAATACTGTTGGGAGATCAGAAGAATGCACATGCCCGGTGAGGCACGGGACGAAGGGGTTTTCACTAGCAGAGCCAGTGACGCAATGGTTACCATAGCAACTCCGCTACTATCCAGGCGACTTTATATTGTCTTCTACTGGCAGCTCTTCGCTCTTGTCAGTTGTAATCCAGCAAACTGCAAAGTGTCAGTGAATGTTTTCGTGTAGCAGACACGAGCAGATAAGAGCCGATCTGTCTGGGCAGAACAAGAAGTTCGTGCTTGCAGGCCACATTCCTCACTCTTGCATTCTTCTCATCTCTACACAGTACCAGCACCAGAGATGCACAAATACTGAACGTAGGACTACATCAGTTCCAAATATTTTCCGCATTGTACAAGCAGATTTTAAAGAATTCTTTCATTTTTCGTTTCCGTTTCCGCATAGAGGAGATCCCGCATTATACAAAAGGAAGAACATTACAACGCTGTAAGCGTCGCCGGGACCAAGAAAATATTCCGTAGTGGACAAGTTTCCGCTTTATTCAAGAGTCGCTTTGAACACGTTTTACTGTACAAATATCACGCCAGATACAATGCACCTGACTAGATATACAAACTCATTGAAATATTAGTTGCCTGTTTGAACAGAAACCCACTGCAATATCAAAATTATTAAGTTATTATATTGTTAAAAGAACATCATATGTTAGGCTTGTTACATTTCTTCTAAACTATGTAAGTCGAGCAACGTTAATTTTTGTGCAGATGTTCATATAGGCAGTGCGTTACTAAAACCAACCCTCGCAACATTGCATACTTGGACTCTCACACATAGTGAGGCAGATCGTAGATCCCGTGATACGTGGCCCCGATACAGGGGTGGTAACCTAGTTCTACGTTTCTTAACAGTAACCATCACCACTACCACCAGTTATCCCGAGCGGCGCTTCTTTATTTCGACTTCATTTCAGATTACTCTATTTCTCACCATCCTTATTTAAGAGAAGCTTTTACACTTCTGGCATGAAAAGGATTTTTATACCTTTGCTATGCTATTCGTTAGTTACTGGTCAAATATCCAGCAGTGCAATGTGAATATTACGGGGAATTCCCTGCAGAAGACCAGAGCTGAATGTTAGTCGAGATAAGTAGGGCCCCATCCTCATTGACGCGCAGGTCGTCTGCACCAGGCATCTTCTGTGGCCGCATGCCATTATTATTATTATTAGATGCAATATCTTAACTTGCCTTATGGGACAACAGTGGTGCGGCACCACATTCTCTATGTGGTCCGTCCTTACAGTTACAAGAGGTGACTGCAATGGGGTGTCCAAACTGACATATGGTTATAGTAATTTGAACGGGGTATGCGAAGTAGCTCCGTAGGGAAGAACTCTTGCATAACTGGCCATTCACTTGGGCGTTTGCAAGACTACCGTTTCTAGGATCAATTCTCTCTTGACCGCGCGCCAAAATTTTTGTTCACCGACTACCTACTGGTAGTTTTTCGAAGTTCTACCTTGAAAGCCTTGCAGGCGGCCATGGACCGGGGGTGACAGTGGTGCTTGACTCTGTGGTATGGTTAAAAAACAATTTTTTTGAATATTTAACATTTTCATGCATATAGATGGGATAGAGCAAGATTCTGAATGAAGTAACGGTAACCTCTATTGTTTCAAGCTATTCACGTGATCAGAAAACTGAGAACTTCACTACTATTCCGTACTAATATTTTTAAAACATGGCGACGTGTATCAAGCCCGAAGGTCTTCTGAAATAAATCAAGCTTGCAGGTTTAGATAAACTCTAGATCTACACAGATTTCGAATCACAGTGACGTCACTTTTCATTTTTTTTAAATCCCATATACACTGGCTGGGGTTAGTACCAGAGGCACCTTGCTGATAGTATCACTCTGCTATCATGCCTGCGCCTTCTGAAGCCTAGGAGGAGGTTGCACACCAAAGGAGTGTGGCTTTGTCGCCAAATTCTAGTCAGGATTAGCGTGATACGATACATTTCCAATTTCTTTGCAAAAAAAGAAGAATGTTCTGTGTGACAGCCCTAAAAGCAAATCAGTGATGACTGATTATTTGATTGATTGGTTGATTGATAAAGTCATGTTCTGTCTTCGATTTCCCATAAATCTGCAGATCCTACAACATAGCCTACAACGTATTTAGGTAATAATAATACGAATAATAATAAACTAAAATGTATCCCCAAACACACAAAACTAAGACATTACAATACAATCATTAAACCAGAATGTCTTTATCGATCAGAAACGCTAATTTTGAACAGGAAAGCAGATATTGAAAACAATGAGAATTAAAATCTTAAGATAAATTCTAGGCCCAAAACTCCCCGACGGACAGTACTGTGACCGTTCACAACGTCACCTATAGTATGTCATGATATCCAGGAGATGAAATATGCCGTTTTCCGCGTCATTCTACGATAAAAACTGCCCAAGTCAGAATTTCTCTGCCCGCTCCAGGACTCGAGTTGCAATATCCAGAGTCGCGCGACCCAGCTCTAGTTGCTGGTAATTAGCAGCAAGGCGGTGCAAGAGCGCTTGTACTCGAAACTCTCTCACTCCCACCACGAGCGAGATGAAACCATACGCGTTATCACGTGACAAAGAATCTAGGTCACTAACTGAGCCCAGAGAGTAGGTCCAACGTGAAAACTAACATTATACCATGTTTTCCTCGCTCATCCACCACTACCAACTTATCGCGTTCAGCTGTTTTATTTCTGTTAATTTTTATAAATCACAAAATACCCACTGGATAATTAAGCGCAAACATTCATTTGAATCAGGGAATTTTACGCATAATTATGAGACGGAGAAGTGCTCTACTTAACTGACAGAGAGATAACTGCGCTGTAAACAAGGGCGCGTCTTAATGACTAACAGATGTTGGACTCTAGCCGTGCCAGGGAACACAAGGAATCCCCTGTGCTCGTCATCATTCACCGCCAAAAGCTAAAGGACGCTTTTAAGATTGCTTCAGAACCTACGAAGTTATTTTAATAACAGTCACTCAGTGGAGATGGGAATACAAGAGCTACATTTTGATATCCTGTTCGTTACTGTACGTTGCGTACTAACGGACCAATGTGTGAGAAAGGATTGCATTTTTCCCCCACCCTCAGCATTCGGGTCTCTAGCGTAGCGCGCCTATATATTCATGAGCTGAGAAGGAGACACCAGCCAGTGCGTTCTTATTGTAATGCCAGTACGGTAGTATTCCGTCGTGGCTTGTGAGTGAGTCGTTTGTGAAGAAATAATCTTGTAATTTGAGTAGTGTAATACAGTGATTCATTAAATTCAGTGAGTATGTGGAAATAATCACCCTCTGAGTGAGATGTTAGCGTGTACAGTGTGCCGCAAATTAATAAATAGGAACGGTACGAAACCGTAATAACTGATACCCGTGTGTAGAAAAGGTCGTACATCAAGCCTCCTATGTGTCTAAGTTAATACGGCTCAGTTAACATATATAGTGACGTACTTAGCGAAGTGGGTGGAGCGTACGTGCTTGATATCAATATGAATTACCAAGAAAGTCAGTGAACAGCTCAGTTAGACCTGATTGAGGACAGCGCCACGTTAAAATAACCCGCAGTACAGTGAGAGCTCGACTTACGGCTAAGTGCATTAGAACAGGCCTGAACAAGTGTCATGAATACGAGAATGCTAATACATTAGTGGCCTAACCACTGTCGTTTCTAGGGAAACTAGTGAAATTTCTGGGCCTATAATCGCTGCCTACAAGAATAATAGATAAATGAGAAGGGATTAATGTCGGGCTTCTGGGACATTACCGACATTAGGTTGGAATGCTCGTGCTATTGAGCAAATCCAACCATATGTTCAAATTGTGGTGTGTGATAAACTAACGTATTCACTTGAGATAATTTCCCCTCATTTACATGTCTACGTGAACGCCGGAGTGAACGCCGACGCCCATCTGAATGCCAGAATTTTGCCTGCATATTAGAGAGAACCAGACGCCTAGCTGTCTTCGCCTGGTGTAGCAGAGAACGTCGAGAACGTCATACCAGATCAAGCCGTCATGTTCGTGACCTGCCAGGAAGTCATCATGGGTCTTCACATCACCGATGACGTGATGCAAGCAGTCTAAAATCCATGGAGTGCCTCCCTGTAATGCTGTGAACGTGGTATCCAGAAGGCTGAGTACATTTCCAATTATTTATATCTTTGAAGGTCGTGTCCCATTGTAAATATGTAAATTTTTCACTTAGATGTAACGTAGATTGCAAGCACGCCATTTCAGAGGGATAATAATTATAATTTCATTTTTATTTTGGTCTTTTATGGAATACTTTCTTCATGGTTTGGGAACGACCATACTTCCATTTTTTTTACAAGGGTTTGATAATGCATGACGTAAATTTAAGGACCTCAGATTAATTATGTGTGAAGTACTGTCAAGTAAAAGGGCTTAAATAATTCTACGTAAACGACTCCAGTTATCATCTTTCTACAGCCAATAGGAGTCCTCAAAGATATCTCAGTAACTGATTTTTTTTGTACTTCACAAGCTCTTAGGAAATCCTCCTTACTAGAAATTAAAACTGCTGGAACAACGAATGGAGCATGAGATTGGGGTATATATCTTACATCGCTAATTAGTTCGCGAATGCGCAAGTTAACTTGAACTCTGATGGCAGGAGATCATCAATAAATCTGCATCGTAGTCAATGTACCGAGAGGAGAAATGAAATGGGTGAACAGGCGGTAGCCATAAGATATAGTGTGAAATGAGAATGTTAAGTTCCCTCGGAACTCTTTAGTAATGTACACGAAGTGGATCTCGTGATGTGAACATGTTGATTAGGCCTGATATAGGGCCGTGATTTATGTGATGCCATTTGTGGCTAGTATCGAAAGAAGTGAATAGATTATTTGCCGTGGAGCCATTGCCCGAGAAGGCTAGTAGACCGCTCGTTGGAAGGGTGTCACGGATAGCTCCCAGCTGGAGTTTTATGAGCCCCTTTAAACGGGGGAGTGAAGGCGTTTTTCTTCAGTGAAATAGAACAGAGACAAGTAGTGAGTTTCTTTCCTTTTCGGTACAAAGATTACGCGTGTTAATTTAAAAAGAGCCAACGTCGCAGAGATTCCAAATGAGCATTAAATGAAGGACCCCTCCAATTTATTTCTTTAATTATCCACAGCGTATAGGGAATTCCAGGTCAGATATACCCCGTCTCAGAAGGTCCTGAGTTCATCGCAGGAGACAGTAAGGCCTCCTGTCACAAGCGGCAGGTGAAATAAGACCACCTGCGGTCCGTCGTGTGTATGTGAAATGTATATATTCTTGTCCATTGGTTGCAGGTAGTGCTATAATACTTTGTTTATGATGTCTGGTATTGAAGTCGCTAAATGCTTGTCCATAGGTAACATCGTTGTGTAAATAATGTCCTGATATATGTGTTGATAAAAATCCTAATGAAATGGGCGTGTTTGTCATACTGCATATTTGGCAACGTATAACTTAAAGTACAGTTGTAACGCGACTTTCAAGGGATTGGGAGTGTAAATTGCCTATTTCAGTTCATACGATACTAGCAAACTTATATCATAATTTGATGCAAGTTGAATATATTAATTTTCGACAAACAAACAGAATTACAGCTGGATATGCCTATGTTGAATAGATGTGTGTGTAAAGTGATTAGTGTAAGTGTAAAGTGAAATAATTAGAGAGAAAACGCCTTTCTAAGTCTGAGGTACCGGTAGTGTAATAGTTCGAGAGGGAGCGCCTTCTTAATTTTGAATATTTAAACGTATAATGAAGTGTAGAAAAGACTACCGAACATTTAAACGTTAAGATCACCCAAGTTAATATATGTAAAGTGTTTGCACGGCATACCCATGTAAATAATGTGTTTCACTAGTATAAGTAAAAATTTATTATACAAGATATTGTCTTTCTTCTCATTAGTAATGAAATGGTATTCCTCTCATAATTAACTTTCCCCCCTACTATAGAGACTATTACTAAAGGACTTACCGCCCCATCGGACAGTCCACAGACCCGAAAATGCGATACCGACTCGGCTAGCGAATTATTCTAGTAGGGGAGGGTGAGGCTTCGACAAACCGGGCTGAGTTCGAAGCTCACCGATGGTGCTCTATTCTAACGTCATATTTATGAACAATGGTAACTGGTTCATGTACTGATGCCTTGGAAAGGTTACAGTACCGACTCAGAGACAGACAGAAAATCAAACAATACACAAATATTCACAGTGACATTAGAAAGCGCAGGTTAAGATTCTAATGACGTATTAAAAGAATGCACCCAGGAAGAATTTCAAAACAAATAGTTGACTTCTACGAAAGCAGGAGTAAAACCAAAATAGACACAATGAAATGAATTGGTGAAATACTACCGATTTGAAACAGGCAGGAATCACACCAACAGATGTCCAAAACCGGGCAATCTTCAGATCCAAAATTCACAAATGGCAAGTTGGAAGAAGACTGGTCAACCTAGTCTGAAGACGGAAAGGAAGCCCACAAAAAAGAATGATTGAAGTATCGAACCTGATACGCTGGGAACAGATGGACTCCGACTAATCACTTGCTCTACTGAAACTGACACAATCTAGGTCGATTACAGGAAGGATGATGACGACGACGATAATGATATTTTTCTTTATCGCATCGTAAAACATATAACACCTTGTTCAAATATTCAATCAGCTACAATAGAAACATCATCGTCATTATCGTCATCGTAATTTCTGTAATCATTGATTGATTGATTGATTGATGGAGGTGACCATATTTTTGTCAGTCGAAGCTGGGACCAAATGGCTAACTACCGCAAGACTATCCTCTCTCTACAGTACGTAGTGCAGTCCAAACAATGCTCAGTAGTTATGATGCACTATTATTGAAACTAACGACAGAATGAATTTAAGTAAATTATTTATATGCGCCTTTTACTAACACAGATCTCATATATATTAAACTAATAAACAGTAAACACAGTGTTAGAACATGAATGTAGGAATATACTGTCATAGCAATACAGTCCACAGTGACTATGCGGACTATTATGGTTCACTACGTACAGATTTGTAAATCCACAATGTATGTTGAGTCCTCAGCCCTAAGGCTGGTTGGATCCTCAACAGCTCTGCCATCAGCTGTCATAGATGGCCTAGGCATCACTGAAGAGGCGTACTGGGAAATGAGGAGTGAGGCAGTTTCCCGTTGCTTTCCTCAAAATCCACTATAATGAACATATATTTAGCAATTGTTGTATTTTTATATTGCAATCACATTTTGCATGTAGTCTATGTGATTTACAGTAAATCAGTCTCCAACTGTTGCATACTTTTCCTGAAGAATATTTTTCAGGAAAGATTTTGTATCTTTCAAAAAATCATGAAACTCCAAAAGCTGGTTCTAATATTTCAAATATCTTAATAATTAGAATTCTTTCAGAGTAGCCATTCTGCTATAACTGATTTTTCACATGTGTCCAAACCTTACTCATTAGAGACAACACAAGTTCGATTGCTGGATTTGTCCCAAGAAAACATAAAACAAATTCAGGGACAGTGAAAATATTATAATACGGTATTTGCTTCGATCAATTTAAACCGAGTGCCAGGATCCTCTCTCGTTTTGCCAGTGCAAACATGTACAGCAGCCGGCAACAAATGATGGGAATAACTCTGATGATGATGAGGAAGATGACAATTTTTCTTTTTAACATCGTAAAACAGACAACGCATTATACAAATATTCAATGAGCCACATTAGACATTATCTATTAGCGAGTATAGGAAATTGAAAGTATATGATTCTTAATGTACTGTGAAACGAAAACTGCAAGCCGTTTAAATGTCATGAAATATGTCTGTTAGGTATTTTTTCGATTACAGTGTTAAATTCTCTATTCTTTGCCGAAGATAATCTTCCTCAAAAATGTTAAATATCTGGTGTCTCCGAACTTACTTAAAGAAGACGGAGACAAAAAGATCCACCCGCGAGGTGCTGCCATCTTACGGAGCTTTGTAAACTTGTGCTTCAGGAGAACAGTCGTTCCTCTCGGAACAGATGACCCCCATTCTATGACATTTCCTTTCTCTCCGGAATATATTTACAAATATCACTATTGTATAATAAGCAACTTCTTCAAAATACTGTTGAAGCACGTTTCTCCATTTAATAGTAATATTTGTCTGTAGTTTCTTCTATCTGTAGTTCGTGGTGTGGGTTCCTGTAGCACATCCTGTTTCGTGAGCCATGGACAATTGGTAAGTGGCCTAGTAAGATGTCCTGAGAGTCGGGATACCAGTTGCTATGGAATAAGAGTAGAAATCTTTAACATATTCTGAGCCCTGGCCTTCGTTGTGCTCAGGCGGCTAGGGCTACACAATCCAGCGGTAGCTCCTAAATCGTTACGGTGAAAATTCTTACTGGGACTGTTTATAAACAAGGTTAGCACCATACTTCAAAGAAATTTACCGAACTTGCTGAGAATATTTTGAGGAGGTCTCGTTCCTATGGCAGTGACGGAGTCCCACTTCCATTTGACAGGCCGGGTCTCCTTCGAAACAGAGGCATGAAGATAGAACGCTGTAAGGCAAAATATTCTATCATGAAGATCTTTGTATATATGTTTCATATCGTCACACCAGAACTATACTGCATTAACTCAAGAACCATGGTTTCAGAATACGAAGAGAAATTGCTTCAAAATAATATTGAAAATGGAAATCTTTACACAGTTTTTACACTGTTAATTAGAGGATTTGAAGACGTAATACAAACATTACTGGAATTTTCATATACTCCATGTATGTATGTTCAGTCTTCAGCCCTAAGGCTGGTTGGATCCTCAACAGCTCTGCCATCAGCTGTCATAGATGGCCTAGGCATCACTGAAGAGGCGTACTAGGGAAATGAGGAATGAGGTACTTTCCCGTTGCTTTCCTCACTGAGCCAGAAGTTGCTATTACAATCAGTCTGCCAAGCCCACTGAAGTGCATGCACCAACCGACCCTATGAGCAGCATTTTCACCATTCATAGGAAGGACTGGCTGCATAAGGAATGGCATTTGTCGCTCATACCTCAGTCACTTTCACATTGTCAAAGTCAAGGGTAAGACAGAGACAGATCAATGAAAGTAATTACAATTCTAATTCCGAGTTAATGTAGTTTTGAATTCGGAAAGGTTAATTTTAGCACGCAGTTGATGCATAAGGTACAAAATAAATACATTAATTCTGGTGACTGTAATGTCATCATTGAATAACTGCACGTTTTAAAATATGAGAAGACAGTACAAAACTTCAGTTTTAGCATGATACTATGAAGTATATTTTAAAGAAAGGTATACAATTTGATTAATACTAATACTACATTTTTTTTTGCTAGGGACTTTACGTCGCACCGACACAGATAGGTCTTATGTCGACGATGGGATAGGAAAGGCCTAGGAGTTGGAAGGAAGCGACCGTGGCCTTAATTAAGGCACAGCCCCAGCATTTGCCTGGTGTGAAAATGGGAAACCACGGAAAACCATTTTCAGGGCTGCCGATAGTGGGATTCGAACCTACTATCTCCCGGATGCAAGCTCACAGCCGCGCGCCTCTACGCGCACGGCCAACTCGCCCGGTATTACTACTACTACTACTACTACTACTACTACTACTACTAATAATAATAATAATAATAATAATAATAATACGTGCAATTTGCTTTACGTCGCACCTACACAGATAGATCTTACGGTGACGATGGAATAGAAAAGGTCAAGGAGTGGGAAGGAAGGGACCGTGGCCTTAATTAAGGTACAACCCCAGCATTTGCCTGGTGTGAAAATGGGAAACCACGAAAAAACCATCTTCAGGGCTGGGCACGACCAACTCGCTCAATAATAATAATAATAATAATAATAATAATAATAATAATAATAATAATAATAATAATAATAATAATAATAATAATAATAATAATCTTGTTACGAGGTATTTCTTGTAAAGATTGTTTTTAGATTTTATCACAGTACTCATGAATGGTATATGCGGGTGTTTGCAGTTAAAGTACATACATGCAGAAGTAAAAAAGTAGAAAGTATTAGAAAAACTAAAAACTTAGAATTTTAATTGCGGTCGAACGAAAATCGACGTATGCATCTTGCTGTAAAGGTTATTAAGGCACTCGAGTGGAAATTATATATAAAACCAGGATTTTATTACATACGACATATATTTCCCGCATGACCTTTGTTCCAGTGGCAGCGAAAAGGGCACCGCAAACCCCGCTGGGCGGGGTATGGTTTGTGAGGGGCCCATGACTGTTTCTAATTCAGTAGCTGAAGAGTAAATTTACATATTGATAAAGCTACAACACACAACATAGTGTTATTTGTATTTCAGAGGGTTATTCCAAACTTAGGCCGTCGTAGTGCCGAACTACTTTCACCAATAGGAGTATGGTAGTTATTTCTGAAAGAATGTGGGTTTCCCAACCTGTTCCAATAACAACCATCCTTTGCTGCCACTCACAACAATCAGAAAGGGTTTTGAAGTAATTAGCCAGTTCTGAGAACCCAGTAGTGAGCGAAGATGCGATAACAAAGACATCCTCCTTATCTAGATTCCTAGGCCTACGATGGACGTTTGATTGTAAATTATTTCTTAATAGTCTGACGGTCAGAGTGTTTTGGTTACTATCATTGGAATATGCATTTCTTGTGTGTTCGAACCATAGAAGTGTATTATTTTAATTCCTTTGGATTTGAAAACTAAATTATGTTGCGGGGGGCGGGGGTGGGGGCGAGCTTCTTAGTGTCGCCACTGCTTTGTTCTACTGCACTCCATTACTTTTGTTTTAGATTTATTTATTTATTTATTTATTTATTTATTTATTTATTTATTTTCGTCTTGTAGTGTTTCTGTAAGATTGTGTCCATCATTCAGCATTTTATCCAGATCTTCTGCAGACTCAGGTAAAATACAATAACAGTACTTAGCTTTCAAAATTGTGCTACACTGAAGCCTTCTCAGGTTTCTTTGAAATTAGATGGGAGGCTGCTCAGAATGCACAAAAAGGGCGTCATCGAAATGTTTAATTCAGGTGACATTTCTTCAATTTTTGTAACAATTATAATTTTTTATGGGCTTTACAGTAGCTACAAGTGTTACAGTGGAGCAAGTCACGTGATTTTAAAGCTGGAAATACTTCAAAATCTTTTTCATGTATTTTTTTTCGAACAGTAATAGCTCCATTTTAAAAGAACGAATTCTGTCTCACATAGCATCAATCAACACATATTTTTTCCTTGCAAAGAAACATTTTTAAACTACCCCACCCTCAGATACTGAGTTAGAATGGTTTGAAATATGAGGTCTTCATTCTTAAGCGAGGAAAATCAACAATACATAGTTAAAATCCTCAGCCCCGTCCGGAGTCAAACAAGGGACCTTCTGAGACGAATGACAGTACGCTGCCATTCAGATGTCTGTCTGTCTGTTAGGTCATCAGCCCAGAGGCTGGTTGGATCCTCAAATAGCACCACCAAAGGTTATGCAGTTATAAGGATACAGCAAAAACCAATGGCAGCACCAGAATGAGGCGTACTAGGCAAGGCGAGGAGTGAGATAGTTTGCCATTGCTTTCCTCACTGGGTCAGAAAGTGCTATTGCAGCACGACTGATCCTATGAGCAACACCTTTCATAACACTCAGATGCACTAGTCGTGCTCATCACCACCCATACCCCAGCAGCTTCCATATTGTCACAGCCATGGATGAGACTGGGACTTCGGTGAAAGCTACACTTTACTCTGGCTTGTGCCAAGGGATGGATACAAAAGTACTGTATCCATCAAGAAATGGCAGCAGGCACGCCATTCAGATAAGAAACCGGAAAGCAACGCAAAACCAATAGCAATACAAGAATATTTGAAGCCTAAACATTGTGTTAGCAACTATAACTAATGTAGTTTAAAGTAAAGCCAATTGCAAAAGAAAAAGTAATGCCTCGGTGATATAAATTTGTGTTTCATACGAAATAAAAATGTTCCGGTATGGAAATAATGAAGGCAACTAAACAACAGTTAACCCTAGCTGTACCAACCGGGGTGGGGGACTTCCTGCTCACCACTTCAGTTGTTCAATCAATCAATCAATCAATCAATCAATCAATCAATCAATCAATCAATCAATCAATCAATCAATCAATCAATCAATCAATCAATCAATCAATCAATCAATCAATCAATCAATCAATCAATCAATCAATCAATCAATCAATCAATGATCTGAAGTTAGAGCTGTCGCCAAGGTGGCAGATTTACTGTCAAAGGGAATTGAGCCAACGGCACGTTATGTTCACAGGCTGTTACCCATTCAAGTACTGACCACTTTCAGTGTCGCTTAACTGCAGTGATCAGACTTAAAGCGGTGTATTCAACATGGCTTGGCCTTTACGATTTATTAATGGTCATTTTTTCCTACGCTTTCTATAGGGAGTGTTCCTCCGTAGCGTAACGGTTAGTGTTGTTAGCTGCTGTCTTCGGGGGCCCGGGTTCGATTCCCAGTACTACCAGAAATTTATAAATGGCAGGAGGGCTGGTATGTGGTGTGGTTGAAATGGTACATGCAGATCACCTCCATTGGTGGTGTGCCTGAAAAGAGCTGCACCACCTCGGGATGAGGACACGAGTTTTTGCTATTTGCTTTAGGTCGCACCGACACAGATAGGTCTTATGGCGACGATGTGATAGGAAAGGCCTAGGAATGGTAAGGAAGCGGCCGTGGCCTTAAATAAGGTAAAGCCCCAGCATTTGCCTTGTGTGAAATTGGGAAGCCACGGAAAACCATCTTCAGGGCTGCCGACAGTGGGCTTCAAACCCACTATGTCCCGATTACTGGATACTGGCCGCACTTAAGCGACTGCACCTATCGAGCTCGGTGAAAATATAAAGTAGTATGTGAAAACTGTAAACAATACCACCCCATTCAATGACCCTAATTCAATGTAACCCATAAAAATAGGAGATACAAGTTTATTATAGAGAATGTTAGTGTCTTTTTTTTGAATCCGGTTTCCTAGCCACATAATTACATTTTAAAACCTATAATTCTAGTAAAAGATATGAACAATCTCCTTTTGGTGGGCGCAGAATCTCCACCCGTTGGTAGTCCATGTGTATTACAATGAGATAAAGGTTGGAGTGGACACCGTGGGTAACATGGTGCGGAAAAATTCAACAAAGAGGTGGGCACTCGAAGATGACCACAATCAACATTTTACACCCTTTTAGACATTGCGACATTGAATGGTTTCGTACTATTTTTTATGAATTTCTCCAACTTAAACAAACAAAATCCTAGTAAGCGAAGACTTTATTTATGAAAACTGCCTGTTCAACTCATGAAACCCTGCATTGAGGAGCCTGCTCAAAATACTGAGGGACCGTGGAAGTCTGTAATTCAGGCCATGGAAGAGATATTAAGGTGCAAATTAAATCACCACAGCGAAAGCCAAGAAAGATGATGGTGGAAGAGGGCGTTGATACCTTTGCATCGAAGAAGGGCCAAAGTATAACAATGCCAACAAAAATCACCATCATTTGTTCCGGTTGTATGCAGAAAACACAGTAAGAAATCAATCGTATACTCCAAGTGTGAAGAAAGTGATCAATGATGAGCGAGATGAATAGTTTATTGTCTGAACTTGTTTTTCCATGATATACAGGGTGGGAAAAATAAAGCTGGCCCAAAAAATATTTATATATATTTGGAATTGCGCACAAATATGCAGGTACAGATGATGGAATTCACTCTTTACTGTAATCGACTATCGATTTCACTCTCTTGCTGCAAACAGTTCTATGATACTTGTCACATTATTTTCCACATAATACACGCACGCACTCAATATTTGGATCATGACATTTCTTATTAGTACACAATTTATGACGAAAGCCATGAATTGCGAGTCTTGTCAAAACAGATCTTAATGGTTGGTTTTCGTTCATCCATGTCCTGTCAATCATTGCCTCAGTAGCGTAGAAGTCTTGAGGTATTCCCGAAACTTTTTGCTTTCTTCTCTCTATTTCTTTACTTGCAAGATTAGTAGCAGGTAGTGTTAGATTCAGCCATAGATCTTCTAAATATAATTGTTCTCATGCCAGTTCATAAACTAGACGAGAAGATGCCGTTCTTGAGATTCCCAACACTCTTTTCAGGTATGCTGCTTTTATTTTTCCAGTGCAGTTAAATCAGTTAAAAATCGTTTTTCCCAAATCAATTCCATACCGTATGTTAGTATTGGGGTGATTCTTGCGTGGTATTGAACATAACAGAGGTTGTTGGAAATGGCCTCATCTGAAGAAACGAAAAACTGAGGATTCAAAAGTCTTGACTCTACTTCCTTCAGAATCGACTGGCGGAACTCAATACGTGAAGGTTCGTCTGCACGCTTTAACGTATACACACCAATAAATTGTAAGGATACAGATGCAGACCCTGTTTGATAATATTGTTTTAAGAGGAAGTACAACTGGGCAACCATCCTATATATAACCCTAATCAGAGAGAAAAAAATCGAAGCGGTCCGACACTTCGAGAAATGAAGGTATCGGCCAAAGGAAGACAAGGGCCACAAAGGGCGTGAAAATGAAAATCTCCTTAGGCATCCATACGTAATATCGTCGGGGTCGGAAAAGAACAAGAGTTGACCAAGAGAGATCGGATAGGATAGATGAAAGTGAGGAGCCTGGCACAAGTAACACCAGGCAAATGCTGGGGCTGTACCTTAATTAAGGCCGCGGCCGCTTCCTTCCCATTCCTAGGCCTTTCCTATCGCATCGTCACCATAAGACATATCTGTGTCGTTGCGACGTAAACAAATAGCAAAAAAAAAAAAAAAAATCTTACTTGCGCAGATAGGGCGCTGAGATTTCGTCGGATTCCGTTCCAGGCTTTCCTTCACTTGAGGAATGTTTCCTGGTGTTCCAACTCGTTTTCGGATAGTTACAGCTTTTATTCGCTACATAACCCGTTTCGTGTCGTAATTTTTCCCACTAAGTTTTGCACTGCAGACTTTGCTGGAGGTTTTGCCAAACAACTACCAGTCTTAAACTGTTGAGCAAGCATTTCCGCACAGGTTTTCCACGAATCGTGATTCGCATAACACTCGACAATGAACACGAAGTGTTTTATCGTGAGCACCATTCAACTGGTCACTAAACACGTCTGCTCCTCTCACTCACTCACACATCATGACACAGCGATGTGCTCGGGAGACGCGCACCCGCAGATATGTGACAGCAACCGATTGGTGCATCGAAATCATGGTTTCCAGCATTTCATGTGATGAGAAGTTCTTCTGTTCATTAACAGGGGGGTGTATGCTGCCCGAAGGCAGGTCCAAACATCCGCAGAGGTGTGCCTGAGCCGGAGTTTACGTACGGTAGAGTGGCCAGTTCCTTTCCGCTCCTCCATTCCCTTACCCCTCAACAACAGCGCGTGGCAACCCATCCAAATCTTGACCACGCCCAATGTTGCTTAAATTCGGAGATCTCACGGGATCCGGTGTTTCAACACGGCTACGGCCGTTGGCTGTTCATTAACAAGGGCGAGTTTTATTTTGACCACCCTGGAGAAAACTTGTATGATTTCCTTTTTACAACTCTTCTATTACAGTCCTTTGAGGTTCGAAATATTACATGTTATTAAGGAGTAATATAAATCACACCTGATCTGATGGTCACACCCCCCATCCCCGTAGGTAGCTTGTGGTATTGTGTGATACCAAACGTTTAGCGTCGAAACACGTGTTCCTAATCCTCCTTTTTGAAATCTGTCAACCTTAATTGTACAACAGAAATTATCTATCTGTCTGTAGTGTAAGACTTTGAATATGTTCTTCTTCATTTCTCACACGAATTTGCAACGGGATAACTCTTTCAGCAAATACATTGGATGCTAAGTACAGGGTGAAACTGGGCAACCAGTGTCCAAATAATTGGGACCCCCGCACCCACAGCCTTCCGCTATCGTGACCATTGCTCTGAAGACTGAGCTACCGTAGACTTGGCATTTCTATTCTGTTCACTAGGACTGGCTAGATTATACAATCATTTCTAGAAGTTATTGCCATTCTAGAGGTGTACGAATGACGTATGTAGTTAGTTGAAAATCCATTATCACCACTTGAACTTCCAAGAATTTTTATTTTCAAGATATCCTGAGTCGACCCAGCTTTCACTCCCATGAATCAAAGTTGGTCTGAAACATGCCGTTGTAAAGGTAGTTCCATGCGGAAGCTGACTTCTTTCTTATAGCATATTGATCGTAACAGTAATCGCCGGGCCGAATGGCTCAGACGGTTGAGGCCCTGACCTACTGACCTCAACTTGGCAGGTTCGAACCTGGCCCAGTCCGGTGGTATTTGAAGGTGTTCAAATACGTTAGCCTCGTGTGGGTAGATTTACTGGCACGTAAAAGAACTCCTGCGGGACAATAAAAGTAGTTAGTGGAACGTAAAGCAAATGACATCTACATTATTATTATTATTATTATTATTATTATTATTATTATTATTATTACTATTATTATTATTGCAACTTTAACCTCAAGTAAATTTTAAAGTCAAGGTATAGCGACAAAAGTGAGCAAAGAAGATGTTTCGTCTATTGGAAGCAGGGTGGCAGTCCAATAATCTCACCGGGACACATTTCCCCCGCTTTCCATTCTGCTTCCTGTCGCTACTGAAGTGGTTCCCCTCGCTACAGCTTCCCGTCTCTTTCCGGTTTATTTACTCCACATTACATCATTGCTGTCCGCCAAGACACATGGAGCATCCCCCGACATTATTGCGTTGTTGATTTCTTCCAACATGACGCAAGATGTGTGTGTGTGTTTTCTCTTCATTACAGAACGCATTCCCTCTGTCACTGAGACATCTCGCTTGAGTGAGGAGCTGTACCCCTGTCAAGTATGCAGCATAAGACACACCACTGAACGACTTGGGAAATACTACTGTAGTTGGCATATTCGATTTGGAGTTAGACATCGTAACCAGTACATCCGTATATCATCGCTCGGGGACTGGGTGTTTGTAATCGCCTTAATAGACTTCTACGCATAATTTTCCATAGCACCAACTATCACAGAAACATGCAATAGTGAATATTTCCTTTCATGTTGGGTTTGTATCGGGAAGGGAATCCGGCCATAAAACTGGACTTAATCGACATTAGTGATAATATCAAATTATTGGGTAAAAACTAGGAATGCTTTACCTCGCACCGGCTCAGGTTGCTCGTATGGTGTTGATAGGATAGGAATGGGCTCTAATAAATGTACAATCCCAACATTTGTTTGGTGTGATACACGATTCGTGCCATGTGGCCAACTCACTCGTTGTTAGGATCTTGTATACTACTACTAATAATAATAATGCTATTTGCTTTTACGTCCCACTAAGTACTCTTTTACGGTTTTCGGAGTCGCCAAGGTACCGGAATTTAGTCCCTCAGGAGTTCTTTTGCGTGCCAGTAAATCTACCGACACGAGGCTGACGTATTTGAGCACCTTCAAATACAACCGGACTGAGCCAGGATCGAACCTACCAAGTTGGGGTCAGAAGGCCAGCGCCTCAACCGTCTGACCCACTCAGCCCGGCGATCTTGTATACTGATTGAGCAAATGTCATGGGATAGAGGAGCACTGATGCGCAGGTGTGTTGTCTGCGCACCACACGCCCCCTGTGCCAGCGGCAGTTGTGTACGAGACCTTGTGAGCAGTGGCTGTGCATGTGACAGGTGTAACATGGAACGTCGTCGTGTGCTGACACTGTTCGAACGGGATAAGGTGGTCGGTGCCCGACGGATGGGAAGTGCGATTTCGGAAGTGGTGCGGGAATTCGGCTTCACACGATCAACCGTGTCCGGGGTGTATCGTGAATGGTTGAATGCGGGTGTCACCGTCCACAACAGACGAACGACCGGCCGTCCAGCCACCTTCGATGACCGTGACCGGCGACATCTGAGAGGGATTGTCAGTAGTGACAGACGGGCAACCGTGCAACAAATCACGGCTCAATTCAACACAGGTCGTGCTAGAAACGTCTCCCAGTAGACAATCCGTAGGAACATGGGTTCTATGGGGTATGGGAGCCAGCGCCGCAAACGGGTGCCACTGTTAACCCAATGTCATCGGGCACAACGACGGTCATTTGTCGCCAGTCACCAGGGATGGGCACTGGAACAATGGCGTAACGTGATATGGTCGGACGAATCACGATTTCAACTGCACCATGCCGATGGAAGGCACCGTGTGTGGCGCAGACCACATGAAGCGATGGATCCCGCCTGCCTCGAAGGTGTGGTCCAGGGTGCTGATGTCTCTGTTATGGTGTGGGGTGCATTTTTCTGGTATGGAATGGGCCCCCTAGTTGTTTTGGAAGAGACTTTGATTGGTACGTGGTATGTTGAGCTGCTCGGAGAGCATCTCCACCCATTTTGGGCCTTCCAGCGACAAGACGGTTCTGCGGTATTTCAAGGTGATAACGCGCCGCCACATCGCTCCCACGTCGCTCGGGAATGGTTCCAGGAACATGCAGCGGAGGTCCAACGACTGCCATGGCCACCCAGGAGCTTTGATATGAACACTATCGAGCATATCTGGGATGTCCTGGAACGCAGGCTCCGTGCCATGGATCCTGCACCCACGAACAGACCAGCATTGGCGGCCGCTCTGCAAACGATTTGGTGTCAGCTGCGTCCAGAGGACTACCAGGGACTTGTCGACTCACTTCCACGGCGTCTCACTGCAGTTCGCAGGGCCAGAAGAGGCCCCACAGGCTGTTAGGTGACTATCCCATGACATTTGCTAAGTCAATGTATAAATAAGTTAATATCTTTCATTTGAGCTTGCCCTTTTTGAAACTTCTCTTTCTCATTAAGGAGTAAAGCAAAGTCACCTCCGTACATGCTATGAAGGCCCTTGGAGGAGTGGAAGGTAAAGGCTTCCGCCATTGTTAACCTCGGCACGTGATGGGTTCGAGTGGTTAGCTCTACACCCGGCCGCCTTTGCCCGCAGGAATTAACCTGGTACATGCATTAGTGAATATTTCCCTCCATGTTGGGTTTGTATCGGGAAGGGAATCCGGCCATAAAACTGGACTTAATCGACATTAGTGATATCAGATTATTGGGTGTAGGCTAAGTGAACCTTAGGGCCATATGTACCTCCGGAAGTGGAAATCTCGTTTCTTAAATTTTACGACTTCCTGACGGTGATTTGAACCCACGTCCTTCCGGGTGAACCGAGCACGCCTTTACCGCCTCGGCCAGGCAGTCCCTCGTTAAAGAGTACTCTTATATGAAAATTACTAAAACTGTCATCGTAACTAAAATAAGTTTATCATATTAACTGTACATCTGTTCCGTGCATCGGTTCTATTAATTTTTAAAACTGATGCGGTAGTACAACGCAGTTCTGACTATGAAACTAGCATCACATGTTCGCCCTAGTGTGTACAACAGAAACACAATATATGTAAATCTGCGCTTGAATCGTAAATACAAGTCCAAGTCATCGTGCAGTTATTTTAAGAATCGGAACATTTGGCGTACGGTTTGCGATTTACAACGTATGCGGAATAAAACGGTAAAAACTCCGCTAAAACTGTACGTATGGTAAGCCTATGTATAATGTTCGTAAATACTTTTTGTAACAAAGTGGCAGTGCATAAAAGTCTAGCCCAAAGGAGGTATCATCATCATCATCATCATCTGTTTACCCTCCAGGTTCGGTTTTTCCCTCGGACTTAGCGAGGGATCCCACCTCTACCGCCTCAAGGGCAGTGTCCTGGAGCTTCAGACTCTTGGTCGGGGGATACAACTGGGGAGTATGACCAGTACCTCGCCCAGGCGGCCTCACCTGCTATGCTGAACAGGGGCCTTGTGGAGGGATGGGAAGATTGGAAGGGATGGGCAAGGAAGAGGGAAGGAAGCGGCCGTGGCCTTATGTTAGGTACATCCCGGCATTCGCCTGGAGGAGAAGTGGGAAACCACGGAAAACCACTTCCAGGATGGCTGAGGTGGGAATCGAACCCACCTCTACTCAGTTGACCTCCCGAGGCTGAGTGGACCCCGTTCCAGCCCTCATACCACTTTTCAAATTTCGTGGCAGAGCCGGGAATCGAACCCGGGCCTCCGGGGGTGGCAGCTAATCACGCTAACCACTACACCACAGAGGCGGACCCCAAAGGAGGTATACTGTACCAAAATACTGGAAATTGTTTACAATTGTTTAAATATTTAAACTAAAAAGAAAACCAAACTCCATTGCGCAACAGTCCCAAAGGACCTTGACCTATTAAGCGACCGCTACTCAGGACCTATGCGGTGTAGTTTGCTCGGTACGCTGTTTCGTCATCAGATAGTTCCTCAAATGTAATCATGCAGGCTGAGCGGACCTCGAACCAGCCCTCAGATCAAGGTAAAAATCCCTGACCTGTACCGGAATTGAACCCGGCTGCAGTCTTTTAATTGCGGCGAGTATCCAGTATCCGGGTGATAGTGGGTTCCAATCCCAATGTCGGCAGCCCTGAAGATGGTTTTCCCTCAGTTTCCCATTTTCACACCAGGCAAATGCTGGGGCTGTACCTTAATTAAGGCCAAGACCGCTTCCGTCCCATTCCTAGTTAAAGAAAAATGACATACCTTTTCCCAGTTATTATATTTTAACTGAATGCTTCGTTTACAATAACCAACACAAACAGATGCAAGAAGAACATTGCTTTGTTTGAGCTAAGTTTCAATGGTTTATGTTGCCCTCTGCAAAATAAGATAATGGAAATAGCTGTACTTTGAAACACAAAATATTGTATCCTACCACGGACAGAACACTTTGACCAACGTTATTTGTAGCCTTGTCGATAGACGAGGTACTAAAGACCAACATTGTGAAAAAACCTTTTCCCTGTGGACATAACACGTTTCGCAAACAGGCTACCGATAGGCACTCAACACGACCTAGTCGCTCAAAGGAAGTATAATTCACGCGTGTGTTGTGCACACGATGTATCTACGCCATTTTACACGTTATTTCTGGTATATCTCACTTTAATTACCGGCCGTTTGTCATGTTATTTTACTTTGGAGTACTGGAAGGTTCACCGAGTTCGAACTTTGACTTTCAGGCACAACAGTGAACGTAAATATTTACGCTAGTAGTTCGGAAAATCGTGCAGGGATCACAATATTAGGAACAGAAATTAATGAGAGTGTAGGATGTACATATCCCGTGGTGACAGGATGATTAGTAAGACTTGGAAAGAGGGAATATCAATAGGGGCATTGACAATCCGTGTACTTACAGTGTGTGAACTTTTATTTAATAACCTCTTATGTATGTGTGAGTGAGCAATTATAATTGGGACTGTCTCCTATATGGTAGGTAAATTTCAGCACACTTTTTATTGAATCAGGGGGGAAAATCGCTGAAAACATTTTCTAGGATGACCGATTTGTCTTTTGATCTCAGCTCGGAGCTGATTCCTTCCCATTTCTCTGCTTACGTGCTCTCCAATGACCTCTTCATCACTTCCTCTACATTCGTGGATCCTCGCAATCTTAAATGGGTGTTACCGCTCGGAATATCTTTTCTCACTCTACTCTCCAACTGCGTTGATTCCCACTCCACCAGAGTCAGATACCTTCTCCACATTCCCCCCACTCAGCGCACAATACTTCAACAATATTTTCTAATATACCTCCAACTCTCTTTAATACTATTAATAAGAGACAAGAGCTTGATATAGCATCAAGTAAAAGTATAATCCATAGCATGTAAATAAGCTCTTAAGGATAAATTGAATATGGAATGCTTATGCCGCGATCTTGACAATCAATGATGTACGATCAATCAATACTGATCTGCATTTAGGGCAATCGCCCAGGTGGCAGATTCCCTATCTGTTACCTTCGACGACTGGCTATTAACATGGACATTCTTATGGTATTAGTGTAGGATAGATATGTTTTAAGAATAGAATATAATAGTTTTGAATAGTATAGAATAGAATACAGTAGAATAGAATATCAAGGAAAGCATAGCATCATCAATAAAAGCAACTTACAATATTCAACAACCACAAAAAACTGTCAAACAAAAACAGCAATGATACTATTTAAATTAGCTATAACACCAATAGCAACATATGGAATCCATATAATCTGGGATAAACTTAAAATTAACGACCTGATAACGCTAGAGGAAGTTAAAGCTCGTTATATGAAACGAATCCTGGATATCGGAAAGGCAGCACCATCAAGACTGACCCAATTTTCCTAAAAGAAACTTTCTTCCTAGAAATCATCGGAATGCAGATACACCTGCCAAACACTACGGCCTACGAGAACACATTCCAAATTCTTATAGAAAAATGCAACTATTTCTGGAACGACTTTTGTTCAACGCACGCCATAATGACGGAAGATTGGAAACAAGGTAATTACAAGATTCGACATGTAATAACGCGATGTGCAACACATGGTTTTCATCACAAGTTCTGCCAAAATAAGAGATTTTACCACCCGAATGAAAATTGCGTGTGAAATGTGCAATGAACACTGTGAAGGATATAATGAAAATATCTGCAGTAAAAGACAAACATCAACAAAAAGTCTAGGACTAGAGTAATGTAATATAATTTTTGTATTTTGCACATTGTGCGCATTATCGTTAATAATAATAATAATAATAATAATAATAATAATAATAATAATAAAAATTATAATAGAATTCTCCTGGAAAGGGAGTAATCATTTATTGTAATCCAAAATGTGTTGATACATGTATTATTTTACTTATTACTATTTATATATTATTACATTAAACGTTACAATTAAAATTAGCAAATATTTCAATCCAATTTCTAAATTTTAGTTTTTCTTCTTTAAAGTTTATTTATTTATTTTGTCCTAGACGTTAACGGAGTTCTATAGTCTAGGAAAAACATGTATCTTACCATCCCTAAGTTGTATTATTGCTTACTTTTGTGTTAGCCTACACTTACAACATACATTTTAAATTAATTGAATGAATGAAAGAATGAATAAATTACTATATGAATTGGTGAGTAAATGATTACGTTCGTGACAGTTGTTATTAGTAGGCTGTGTATCTTATCTTCCTACTCATCTGATATGTTTGTTACATTTTGTTACGAAAGTTTTCATTTGTTAATTAGTTTGTTGACAGTACAAGTGAAATGCGCCCAGTATAGCTGTATCTTTCACCTTGTAAATAAATAAGTAGACCTACCGTAAATAAATAAAGAAATAAATACATAAATATATAAATCCAGGATGCGATGATTTATCCCTACAGTATTGCGTATGGTTTCCCAGCCTCTCCCAATACGGCCACTAAGACTCTCTGAATCTTGTACCGGGGTTCGATACTCTAGATACTGTGCGTTTCCCATTGTTAATGTACTATCTAGAGTTGCAGAAAATGAGTTATAACTTGGAAATAAAGCCAAGTAGCGAATATTTAATAATAACTTAAATATTATATTTAAGCGGTCCGCCTATTCAATACATAAGCCTATATAATTTATTCACTCTAGTTCATGTTTCTTCCCCTGAGGGACATCGTCAGACAGAATAAATTACACAATATATCAGATACAAAAATTACATTACTAGATCATTAAGACAAATTAAAAACACTTTTATACACAAGATCATTTAAAATAAATTATTAGAAACTTTGATAAAGTTTCAAGTCATGAGATTGTGAGTTAGACATTGTTTAAAAAAGGTTATGTCTTTGCCAATATTGCAAAACTTGATATTTAAATTCTAATATATGTGAGCATTTGTATATCCTTGGGTAGCATCTACATTACATGTAATAAGCTTTGACAACTTCATTTTATTCTAGCTGATGTTGTTCCTTAGGGGAAAACACATGTCCTAGATTTTTTTTTTGCTAGGGGCTTTACGTCGCACCGACACAGATAGGTCTTATGGCGACGATGGGATAGGAAAGGCCCAGGAGTTGGAAGGAAGCGGCCGTGACCTTAATTAAGGTACAGCCCCAGCATTTGCCTGGTGTGAAAATGGGAAACCACGGAAAACCATCTTCAGGGCTGCCGATAGTGGGATTCGAACCTACTATCTCCCGGATGCAAGCTCACAGCCGCGCGCCTCTACGCGCACGGCCAACTCGCCCGGTGTGTCCTAGATTTAATAAATTATATAAGTTATGTACTGAGTAGGCGGACCGCTTAAATATAATATTTATTAAATATTCGCTACATGATTTGATAGTCAACGGTTTTTTAAAATCAAAAATGAAGCTGTTAAAGCTTGTTACATGTAACGGGAATAAAGCGTTTCCGGACCCATGTCCATAACATATTTTATCCTTCTACGTGTCAGAAATGTGTGCTGACAGTTTGGCCATATCTTCCTGGAATTAAAACCACTCGTGCAAGGAAGTATTTTATTATTGTACAGTTTACGCTGTTACTCGAATGGAATTCTATTAGGCTCTTTATCAAAGAACACGTTTTCTGTTACTAATTGATCATATCTGTTTATTCTTTGCAGACCAACAAACAGAATTCAGAAATAACTCCTCCGCAGTGATAATTGAACACAAGTAAGGGAATGGCTGTTATTATTAACTTGTTTTCGTTTGTACGGTCTCAGTAAAAAGGCGTCAATAAATGGGATATAATAGAAAATCAGTGACGTGGATATGTTTTAAATGGTTAGTCTCGGAAGATAAAAAGGAATAGGGAGCTATAATTTCCTTGATCATTCATTAGATTGTTAGAGTGACAGCTTCTCCGTACCTTAATATTCTATCACTTCTCGTGAACAGTTATACGATACAGAATTTGATTTGCCTTAGTGTTTCACGATAACTGCCCTACAATTAAACGTGGGGGTGTTTTTAAGTCTGTCTCATATCGGGTATCACTTCAAAAATTTAAGCAACAAAAAATTATTGAAATTTGTTTCTCACAAATTTTACATTCCGGATCTCCTGATGTGCTTTTCGTTCAGTGGCGAAGCGATCAGTATGGAACTCACTGAGTCTGGAATTCGGGAATGACTAAATCTTCAGTCTATCGGAAAGTGTTTGAAAGCTGTTGGTTTGAGAACCAGGTAATAATGTTATTGTTATTACGTCCCATTAACTACTTTTGACGGTTTTCGGAGACGTCTAGGTGCCGGAATTTTGTTCCACAGGAGTTCTTGTACGTGCCGATAAATCTACCGACACTAGGTAACGTATTTGAGCATCTTCAAGTACCATCGGACTAAGCCAGGTTCGAACCTGCCAAGTTGGAGTCAGAAGGCCAGCGCCGCAACCGTCTGAACCACTTAGCCCGGTCTCAGAACCAGATTATATGCCTTACAGTTTCTCTCCATGGCTTCTCACCAGGTGTATGCATGAGACTTTTCCGGTTTTCACTAAGAGATGGCGCCAGCGAACAATACGCAGTGTATTAATTTGTCGTCAGTTTGTTCGTCTGACATTAACCTACCAACATAAACAAGTTGAGTCCACCAAACACTAGCGCCTGTGTTGTATCGTTCGGTGATCATGTCGACGTTTGTGTCTGAAAAAGAACATTTGCGGTACACATTGTTTTTCTTATTTAGTCAAAAGAAAAAGTCTGTGGAAAGTCATCGTTTACTGGTAGAAACATATGGATTAGAAAATGTGAAACATGGTTTCGACAATTTAAACGTAGTGATTTCAATGTGAAAGACAGTGCGCGCTCTGGTAGACCAGATAAGTGCGAAGACGAGCAATTGCAGGCGAAGCCGGCGAAACCGTTAATGCAAAACGCTATCGCCGACAAATGATTAATTTAAATCACGAGTTGATCGAAAGACGACCGGAATGGGCCAAAAGACATGGCAAAGTGATTTTGTTAAACGACAATGCGCCGTCTCACACAGCAAAACCAGTGAAAGACAGCTTGAAATCGCTTGTATGGGGCATCCTTCCGCACCCGCCGTACTGCCCCGACCTGGTGCCATCTAACTATTACCTCTTCGCACCAATATTGATTGACTGCAATGAAGCACGCGCTAGCAGAGCAGCACTTCAGCAATTTCGAGGAAGTTGGAAAATGGCTCGACGAATGGTTTGCCTCAAAAGACAAGCAGTTTTTCTGACATGGTATTCATAACTTACCTGAAAGATGGGAGAAGTGTGTAGAAGCCGATGACCAATATTTTGAATAAACAGAATATGAATTTCCCTTGAAAATTACGCGTTTTCTTTATCACAAAAATCAGTCAAAACTTTGCATACACTTGGTACGATACTTGGGAACTATATTTCTTTGTCTGGCCCCATGGCTGAACGGGTAGCATGCTAAGCTTTGGCTCAAGGGGTCCCGGGTTCGATTTCCGGCTAGAAGTAAATGTTCCAGAAACTACAAGTTAGGAAAAAATCTTAATTTAAGTTTAGCGGAAATTTAAAATTTGTGCTGCGGATAATGCAATTTTGAGTTGGCAGCACTGCTTTCCAATCTTCCCTCGGGAGCTGGAATTGCAGTACCTCTGATAATCACCAATCCAATAGTTTGTACTTCCACATAGCATCACCAGCTGTTTTCTCATTCGTTATACTTTTACCTTCTATTTTAGCACTTTTTCATCCTAATATCCGGTTTGGCGATTCTGTACTCTAAACAATAATATTAACCATGGACTGACCATTTCCAAGTTTTTCTGTTACTTGTAACTTCTCGTGAATAACAGGACCTCGTGAATGTGTTTTTGTCCAGAAAAGGTCTTACTCAGTGCCCTAATGTTAGCACCAGTCACCTAATGATAAGACGTAAAAAATACACTACTGTACAATACTAAGAACATGTTGTTTATTACAAGAGCTTAACAGAAACTGACTGCAGTGTGTTTCCACAACAGTCTGAATGTCACAGAGCTACGTGACGAATACGATTGTTGACTTGTAACCACATTAAAATTCTTGCATTCTGAATTTTGACAAATGTATTATATATTCCAGCCCTCATACCACTTTTCAAACTTTTTGGCAGAGCCGGAAGTCGAACCCGGCCTCTGGGGGTTGCAGCTACACCATGGAGCAGGATTATTATTATTATTATTATTATTATTATTATTATTATTATTATTATTATTATTATTATTATTATTATGTATTCGCTATGCCCAATTAAAAAGAGCCCATTAAGACTACGTAAAATACTTAGTGTCGTGCATTTGCCTTCCTCTGTGCTCATATTTCTTTCATTCTTTTACTGTGGACTTCCTTTCTGCCTTCATACCAGGTTGTTCCAGTCTTCTTCTTTGGTCTTTTCTCTTGGTCAACTTGCCATTTGTTAATTTTCGATCTGAAGATTACCCTGTTTTGAACACTTGCTGGTGTAATTTCTGCCTGTTTCAAATAGCTTTTGATTTCGCCAATCCATTTCAGTGTCTGTTCTAGTTTTACTCCTATTTTCATAGAATTCGACTGCTCGTTTGGTAAGTTTGTCTGGATGCATTCTTGTAATATGTACATAGAATCTTAGCCTGCGTTTTCTGATGTCACTGTGAATATTTGCGGATTGTTTGATTTTCTGTCTGCCTCTAAGTTGGTATTGTCCGATGGTGAGTTTTAGTATTATTATTTGATGTCTCGAGATGCATATGTTATTCGGAACCCGATGGTCTTAGCTTCAATCAAAAAGCAGTTTTGGCTTGAAACGGAACTCTGCATTCGGGGGGTAGTTGGCTACTCCCACCGGCTGCTGTACTAAAAATGGTTTTCCGTGGTTTTCCATTCTCCTCACTGAGGTGAATGCCGAACTGTTACTTTTATAGGCCACGGTTACTTCCCTAGCACCTTCTCACCACCTCAAATGACCGCAATATATCTCCTGGCTTGAGAGAGGGCGTCACTCTCCAGAATGCCCACCGTATTACAACTTAGTAGGTAGGTCCTAGCTCTGTAAGAGATTTAAAATCTGGTGTGAGAGCTGGAACAGGGTTCACTTAGCCTCCTGACGGGAGATTACATTATTATTATTATTATTATTATTATTATTATTATTATTATTATTATTATTACTTATTCTTTCTTTCTTAATCTGTTTACCCTGCAGGATTGGTTATTCACTCAGACTCAGCGAGATATCCCACCTCTACTGCCTCAATGGAGTGTCCTGGAGCGTGAGACTTTGGGTCAAGGGATACAACTAGGGAGGAGGACCAGTGCCTCGTCGAAGCCGCTTCACCTGCTATGCTGAACAGGAGCCTTGTAAGAGGATGGGAAGACTGTAAGAAAGAGGGAAGGAAGCGGTCGTGGACTTAAGTTTGGTACCATCCCTTCATTTGCCTGGAAGAGAAGTGGAAAACCACAGAAAACCACTTCGAAGATGGCTGAGGGAGGAATCGAAACCCCCTCTACTCAGTTGACCTCCCGAGGCTGAGTGAACCCCGTTCCAGCCCTCATACCACTTTTCAAATTTCGTGGCAGAACCGGAAATCAAACCCGGGCCTCCGGGGGTGGCAGCTACACCATGGAGTAGGATTCTTCTTCTTCCTTATTATTATTATTATTATTATTATTATTATTATTATTATTATTATCATGTCTTCGTTATGCCCAATTAAAGAGAGCGCGTTTGAACTTGTTATATTGATCTGACGGCTTCAGATTCTTCTTCTTTCTCCTCTTCCCCAAAGCTCTTCATGAATTCGCTGTGGTGTTTTTATTTCATTCTTCCGTCCACTGTTTTCCAGTGGTCTTGTTTAGCTTTCTCCATGAATCTGTGATTATTATTGTTATTATTATTTCGGCTAAGTATATTAAGTTACAAAATTCTTTCGTTTTTTACTCAAATTCTACGAAATCAGATTCCATTTAGAGTAGAGTTTATCAGAGTGGAAGCGTGGAGAGAAGCGTTTTCCAGCCAACCTAGTAAAGCGGTCGAAATTAGTCCTCTCCTAAGAGCAAGAACAAAAGGCTGACACACCAGGAACCTCGCCGTTGAGATTGGGTCCTGTAGAGTACAGCGCGTTGCCTAAGTCGTCTCCCGCAGGCGCCGAGTCCATAAAGCTGTAGCTGCTGGCGTGGCGCCATCTTACCGCGGCGCTAATGCACTCTGTCGAGATTATAGGACAACCATTTGTTATCCTGTCTCTACTAGCGTTTCCGGTTTTATTCTTCTCTAGCCTTTTCCCTCTTTCCTTTCTTACTATCTCCTCGAGTAACCCATTTATTTCTTTTACGTTCTTCTAGTTTAACACCGAGTTACGTCGTAAAACTCACAATAACACAGCGGGATATTACTTTACCTCACCTTTCTACCAAAACTGAGCAATTTCTTAGGAGTTAGAAATCTAATATTTGATACAAATTTATGTTAAACTAACTCAAAGCAGGATATGCTTGGCAAACGAAAGTTCTGGATTCATGGGTGGTTGGTGTACATATTTTTATTTATGTAATAGCATCTTCTTACTCAGTGAGGAAAGCAATGAGAAATTAGCTTACTCCTCCTTTGGCTACTATACCTCAATCAATCAATCAATCAATCAATCAATCAATCAATCAATCAATCAATCAATCAATCAATCAATCAATCAATCAATCAATCAATCAATCAATCAATCAATCAATCAATCAATCAATCAATCAATCAATCAATCAATCAATCAATCAATCAATCAATCAATCAATCAATCAATCAATCAATCAATCAATCAATCAATCAATCAATCAATCAATCAATCAATCAATCAATCAATCAATCAATCAATCAATCAATCAATCAATCAATCAATCAATCAATCAATCAATCAATCAATCAATCAATCAATCAATCAATCAATCAATCAATCAATCAATCAATCAATCAATCAATCACCACTGATCTGCACTTAGGGCTGTCGCACAGGAAGCAGATTTCCTATCAATTCTTTACCCTGCCTTTTCTTAAATGATATCAAAGGATGTTCCTTCGTATATTATTCCAATCCCAAATTCCTCTTCTTATAAACGAATATTTGCCCCAATGTGTCCTATTGACTTCTAACTGTATCTTCTTATATATGATCTTTCGTCCTTAGCCCGACTGGCAGCCATGATCTTCTCTCTAGTCCAATATCGCTGTTTACAGGACGAGTCCCCTCATGGGGGGAAAATCGCCATCATGAAGATTGCCGGCAGGGTATGAGAGGGAGTGGTATATTCGTTTTAATCACTAGATCGCGGGACAGTAGACTGGATTCAATTCCAAACCTTTCCGCAATCTTCATTTGGAGTGAGGGCATATGACGCCGTTGATTCGTCCGTCGGATGGTGACGTTAACCCTTGACCAGACCCCTTGGTCTTGTTCGACAGAAGTACGCTGTGCCGCACCACGCTTCATCTTATTCTCATCTCATCATCATCATCATTATTATTATCATCATCATTCCACACCTAGACGAGCGGATCGCCCATGGGAGTCAAATGGAAAGCCCTGACTCAGGCGAGGTGAACATGTCCTCCGACGCTGTCCGCACTGGAAGACGTACGATAAATAGCCATTGCGCCAGAGAAATCCGCTATATGAAAATATTTCTACTTAGAAATTTGGCTGGTAAGGATCTGTTATCTAATCTTCAATATTGTGCGATGGTTCTCAAAAATTCTCCTTCTTATGAGACTTGTGCTGCGGGTCAGTATTTATCCAATACATAATAGTCTCTTAGAGGTTCTTGCGGACCTAACGGCAAAATACATCTTCCCTACTTTAAAAACCACCATTCAAACTTATTCGTCTGCTAATATCAATCCACGCTACTTCTCCACTGAAAACTCTTAACATACCACTTAATGCAGAAGCTCATCTCCTTACTTCCAAGTCTTCTCAGCCAAAAGTTTGCAACATTTTCGTAACACTACTTCTTTGCCGGAAATCACCTGGAACACATCGTGCTGCTTTCATTTTTAATGTTCTAGTTCTCGAATCGAGTAATCTTGGTGAGGATCTCATGCACTGGAAGCATACATTAATTGTGGTATTACCAGTGACTCATACGCCCTCTACTTTATATCTTTACGACAACCCCTAAATACCTTCAAAACTATATGAAGATAATATATTAAAACAATTCTTAAAATCAATTTATTATAAAGGTTCTACCTATTCAGTACTTGAAATTCATAATTTATAACATGTGAAGATATCTATATCCTTTATTTACAACCATTTTAATATGATTTTAATATGGAGAAGGATTTTACTAGGACAAATAGCGATGATGAAATAAACTAAAATCTGGAAGAACAGGGGAATTGCTAATAATACAAAGATCCGTCTCATTGAAACCCTTCTATTCGCTTAGTTATCTTATGACTGTCAGACCTGAACCGTAAAGTCTTTGGACAGAAAAAACATCGATGCCTTTGAAATGTGGTGTTGGCGTAGGATGTTACGTGTGCCTTGAACCACAAGGAGAACCAGTGCGTCTATTCTTCAGGAGCTGAAGGTATTAAAACTCCTTTCTTCTCGGATCAATGTAAGAATACTGCAGTTATTTGGACACATTGCGAGACGACCTGGATAAATTCTAAAGTAGTTAATCACAGAAGGGAAGGTTGAGGGCAGTAGACCACGGGGAAGGATTGCGATCAGATGGATGGAACAAGTGAAGACTATCACCGTCTTTCAAATGTGCGCTGAGGAAAACCAAAGGTCGTCCTGGATGGCGAAGTTACAGCAGAGATGTAACTAGCAAAGTCAATGGCGTCACGACACTCAGAAGTGAGTAAATCGATTTCTGATGATGAAGAACCCAATGAAAAACTTTCCTTATATTAACACCAAGGTACTTACAGTGATCCCCAAGAGTTACTTTCACTTCCATCAATATACTGTTTAAAACATTTCCACGTGGTCATCTGTGACACTTGTATTATCTGATGACAACTAATGGTGGAGTTGTTGATGATCCGAGGAGCATGAGGTCTGAAACCTCGAACACAGGGTGTTTGGGAAATAAGTACAAATAACCTTACGGAAGGTAGGGATCAATGTCCGCAGTTCGTATATATATATATTTTTTTTTTAAATGTAGGGGAGTGGTTTTTCTGAGGGAGAATTTTGATTTACTGTGTGATGTTTGTGAGGTAGATAGTAGCTTGGTTTACCCGCCCGCCCCGGCTTATACCACCCGTCGTACCAAGCTTCAGGCAGTATGTAAAGGTAATGTGTAAGAAAAATTCTAGTATGTCACTACACTGCAGCTGTATACACCAGTTCTCTACGGCTTCAGAATATATTCTACTTGCGTAATGTGTAAGAAACAATTCCAAATCCGTCACTGCATTGCAGCTGTACATATCACTTCACTGCGGCTTCAGGATGTACTCTGCATGCGTAACGTGTAAGAAACAATTCTAAATACGTCACTGCACTGCAGCTGTACACATCAATTCATTGAGGCTTCAGGGCGTACTATGCTTGCGTAACGTGTAAGAAACTATTCTAAATACGTAAGTGCACTTCATCTGTACATATCACTTCACTGTGGCTTCAGAGCATATGCTGCATGCGTAATGTGTAAGAAACAATTCTAAATACCTCACTGCACTTCATCTATACATATCAGTTCACTGTGGCTTCAGGGCGTATGCTGCATGCGTAATGTGTAAGAAACAATTCTAAATACCTCACTGCATTTCAGCTGTACATATCACTTCACTGAGGCTTTAGGGCGTATGCTGCATGCGTAATGTGTAAGAAACAATTCTAAATACCTCACTGCACTTCATCTGTACATATCAGTTCACTGTGGCTTCCAGACGTATTCTGCACGCGTAATGTGCAAGAAATCCGTCCAAATCCGTCACTGCATTGCAGCTGTACACATCACTTCACTGCGGCTTCAGAACTTATGCACGCGTAATGTGTAACAAACAATTGGAAGTACATAACTGCACTGCAGCTTCAGGCAGTGTGCAAAAGTTGTATGACAACGTTTTACGTTCAAGAATCGAACATTTTCACACTGGAAAGAAAAATATTGTAATGTATGTTAGCAAAGCCATAAGTCATTTATCTTAAAATACTACCTGATCTACAACATCAAATTTTCACCTTTTAATATATTTATTTATTTATTTATTTATTTATTTGGAAATAGGTCATTATTTTGACATCACATATACTCCGGGCGCTTCCAGTAAACAACAGAAAGGAATACTTGAGGAGTGCCTGATCAAAAGGGGCTATTTACACTTCAAAATTAAAGTTAATATTTCCTCCATATGCATTGCACTAGTTGAATACTATCGGTCCATCTCTGTGGTGTAGTGGTTAGTGTGATTAGCTGCCACGCCCATAGACCCGGGTTCGATTCCCGGCTCTGCCACGAAATTTGTTAAGTGGTACGAGGGCTGGAAAGGGGTCCACTCAGTCTCGGGAGGTCAACTGAGTAGAGGTGGGTTCGATTATCACCTCAGCCTTCCTCGAAGTGGTTTTCCGTGATTTACCACTTCTCCTCCAGGCAAATGCCGGGATGGTGCCTAACTTAAGGCCACGGCCGCTTCCTTCCCTCTTCCTTGTCTATTCCTTCCAACCTTCCCATCTCCCACCAAGGCCCCTGTTCAGCATAGCAGGTGAGGTCGCTTGGGCAAGGTACTGGTCATCCTCCCAATTGTATACCCCGAACCAATGTTTTACGCTCCAGGACACTGCCCTTGAGGCAGTAGAGGTGGGATCCCTCACTGAGTCCGAGGGAAAAACCAACCCTGGAGGGTAAGCAGATTAAGAAAGAAAGAAAGAAAGAAAGAAAAAAAGAAAGAAAGAAAGAAGGAAGGAAGGAAAGAAAGAAAGAAAGAAAGAAAGAAAGAAAGAAAGAAAGAAAACTATCGAATTTCATTAGCTACCCAGACCAAAAAAGTTGTAATTAATTAACATTTTACCATACTCGATGATGGTGAGTTCCATGTTCCTTTTATTCTATGTTTTATGCGTTTTTCCGGCTACTTTCTTATGGTAGAAATAGCACCTTTTGAATAAACACTCCTCATTTGTGCTTAACTCCCGAATACTCTCTCTACACATGATTTATGTGCTTGCATTTAGCTATTGTACACAATTATTTTCAGATTATTTTTAATATGAAGCAGTTTATGTTCATTTTCTTTCAGGTTGCGTCGATGGCATAGTCTCTACAAATTGAAGTTGATTTTACGCTCGCCTAGTCGCCATAATTGTTAAGTACACATGGTAGAATTAGGAATAGAAAATTACATGCTTTTGTGATGCCATATCGACTATATAGCTCTTTTTCAACCCCAAAAAACATGACATGGTTTATGCATTCATTTTCAGAAAAACGTATTTTTAATTTTCATGTGTAAATTTTAATTTTTAATGTATTTTCTCTAAAGGTGCACTTTTCACAGAATGTGGACCAGAAAGAGCAACTAAACTTCATAAATGTTATTTATAGTCGTATATTCACAAACTACGTGGAATATTACCGTATAGGCTATTCATTTTCCCAACAACTTGGTCATAAACCTAGTAAACTTGAACTACCCCATTTTGGTTTTTTACAGTATTTTATTTTGAATTTTTTCGGTCAAACTTTTACTTATTTTCAAGATATACTTCATCTGTTATATATCTACTATCCCTGTGCTCTCAACAAATATAACTTCAGTTGGTTCAATGGTTTCAGAGAAAAGAGTACCTTGAGGAAAAATTACATTACAGATAAGGTGACATCATGAAAGCATGTTTTGTTGTGCTTAGTTCTATTCTCAACTCTACCATGTTTCCTTAAAGCGTGAACGGTTTATAGTCTGATACCGTGGTAAGCTGGTTCGAGTCCTGTTGGTGGAAAACATTTTCATCATCACAATGTTGGTCGGCATTTTGGGGAGGTGGTGGTATACAATTTCTAAAAACTAGATTGCATGTCAAAGGACCCTTAGCGTTATTAGACAGAAGTAGGTTATATTCGCTCAAGCAACGAGACATCTTTCCAATAATTTTAAACAATAAAATCATACCCTATTCTACTTCAGTGACTAACTTAGGAATTATTATGACTTGAGACCTTAAAAATTGGACTCAACAGGTGATAAGTACATGTAATACAGTACATAAATGCTTATACCCATTGAAACGGTTTTGTAATGTATCCCAGGTTTGACTTCGTGTAAAAATAATTCACTCTTTTATACTACCTATATTTCACTAGTGACACTCTGTTAACTGATATAACCTGCGAGAGTAACAAGAAACTGGACCGGAGCCTGAATAGCTGCGTAAGATATATCTTTAATCTGTGATGTGATACTCATATATCACCTTATTATAATAAGCTATCGTGGCTTCGAGTGCTCCAGCGCCGTGAAATTCACATGTTATCACTTCTGCATAAAATACTTTCCACTAATACTCCCAACTATCTTTCTTCACCTTTTATTACCTTTCGTCCTATCATGACCACAGTACGAGATATGGCTTCTCTCTTGCTATGCCTGTAAGCTGCACTGCTGTTTACAACCGCTCATTCATAGAATTCGCCACCAGCGAACATTAGAGACAATCTCTCTCATCACAAGTTGAAAGTGGTTTGCCGCGAGAATTTGCTGAGCGGATCCAGCTGACTTTCTGGATATTTGTTGTGCGAATGAAGGAATGAATGAGATGAATGAATGAATGAATGAATGAATGAATGAATGGATGGATGGATTAGTGTAGTTACGTCATTTAAGTGTACTTTATTTTGTGTATTTTAAAATTAAGGATCTAATATTATTTGTGTTATATGTATTTGTAATTAAAAGTTAAACCCCATGGCGAACAGTCCCGAAGGGCCATGGCCTACCAAGCGATCGTTGCTCAGTCCGATAACCTGCAGGTTATGAGGTGTCATGTGGTCAGCACGACGAATCATCACGGCCGTAATTCTTATCTTTCTAGCCCGGGGACGCAATCTCACCGTCAGACAGCTCCTCAATTGTAATCACGTAGGCTGATTGGACCTCGAATCAGCCCTAAGATCCAAGTAAAAATCCCTGAACTGGCCGGGAATCGAACCCGGGGCCTACAGGTAAGAGGCAGGCCTAATTAGAAGTTATGCAGATGTATACTCTTCTAGTGGTTAGGTGTAAGAGAGGGCCTTGAGCCCTAACTTCGCCACCAATAAAGGCATCATCTATCTATCTATCTATCTATCTATCTATCTATCTATCTATCTATCTATCTATCTATCTATCTATCTATCTATCTATCTATCTATCTATGCCGACACTATACTTCACTCTCTCCCTATCATATAGTCATCATTATGATCATCATACACACAGAGGCGCGGGTTGCCCATGGACTTCGACTAGATAAACTAGCAACAAGCTTTTCCAGAGGTCCCGCGGTCTCACATCGTAATTGTTTGTGAGTTAGTTCTTTGCTTTTATTATTCGAAAACTTCTATTCGTGACTGGGAGATAGGACTTGGAATCCAGTTCATTCATTCATGCACGCAGTCATTCATTTGGGCAGTCAGTATTTCATTAACTCTTAATGGAATGTTCAATTCAGTCCAGGACATTCATTCGCTCAATCACTCATTCATCACTGAATGCTCTCTCCCCAGTTAGTGGCTATCGTGACCGGGTGAGAAGAGTGTTATTCGTTCATTCATTCATGCTCGACCACAATTGAATAATGAAATCATCCATTCACTAATTCGTGCAGTCATTCACTCATTCCATTCAGTCATAATGCATGTTGTAATTGTAGGATAACTTTATAAGGCTTGTGACACAAAAGTTATCACTAAATAAGCTTGGGAAGGGGAAGATATACATTACATTGTCCTAGACTATATAACATTGTTAACGCTTAGGACAGGGGCGTAACGAATGAGATACGGGGCCCACCTGCCGAAATAAGAATTTGGGCCCCCTCAAATAAAATGTAAAACCTATGAATAATTTAATATAAATTTAATTACAGCAAGTAGAAGTGATGCAATATATTGTCAAATTATAAAAACAAAGCGATTAATCGTTATTGTAAAATTATTATAAATTAATGTTTAATGGGTTTTATTTGACTGCCTCCGTAGTTTAACGGCTATAAGCTACTGACCTGCCAACCATGAACCACTTACATGATAGTGCTTAACTTTAATTGGTTTAATTTTTACAATAACTACAGAACTATGCCCTGTAACAGATGCCGACGTCTCGGCTATAATAATTTATTCGATTACAACCCAGAAAATTATACGAATAAAGTTGAATCAAAAACTATTCAAGTACAATTTGAAAAATATCAAACCGCACAATTCATAAGCTTACTAATTTCACACAAAAATAGCTCGTTCAAAACTTAAGTGACTGAGTTTTACTACAACAACTTTTTATTGGTATTAGATACGGTTGTCGAATAAATGTGTCACAACCACTAAATATTCTATAAAATTTGTGCAATAATACGATATGAGGTTCACTACACAGCAAGAACAAATCATTTTTAACTAAAATATGATTTTGGTATTAATTTTAATAATAATGTTATTTGCTTTACGTCCCACTGACTACTTCTTAAGGTCTTCGGAGACGCCGAGGTGCCGGAATTTAGTCCCGCAGGAGTTCTTTTACGTGCCAGTAAATCTACCGACACGGGGCTGTCGTATTTGAGCATCTTCAAATACCACCGGACTGAGTCAGGATCGAACCTGCCAAGTTGGGGTTAGAAGGCCAGCGCCTTAACCGTCTGAGCCACTCAGCCCGGCTGGTATTAATTTTCATTGCTGTAATTATTTTTAAATAATTTGGTGTAGATCTTTTCTGAAGAGCATGTCACGGTGTTGCGAGAGACGGCAAGGGCAAGCATTTGTTTACAGCTGTGCTGTGTTATACTCAACACAATTAACTACTAGATACAATCAATACGTGATTCCTCTACGCACAAATTGTAAATGAAGGAGGCAGCTACTTTGACTGATAATGCAAAACCGCCTTGATAATTTCCGTGCAGACTGATGTTAGGCTAGATATATATTATTTTTATTTTTTCGCGAGGAGACCGTGGGGCCCCTTAAAGGTCGTGCCCGCCTGCATTACAGACCCTAACGTTACGCCCCTAGTCTAGAACAAAGTAAATAATAATTAGTGTAGTAATAGTGGAGCCTCCGTGCCCGCCTGGTGGCCATGATCGTTCAGGCGCTGAAGCCTAAACGGTCTGACACCGAGGTAAGCCGGTTCGAGTCCCGTTGGTCGAAAAACTTTTCACCATCAGAATGTTGGCCGGCAGGATAGGGAGGTGGTGGTATACAATTTCTAATCACTAGATTGCGTGCCAAACCTCTCCACAGTGCTCATATGGAGTGAGGGCAAATTACGCTGTTGATGGTGATTCGTCCGTCAGATGGGGACGTTAAGCCTTGAGTAGACCCCTTGGTGCTATTCGACAGGGGTGCCGGTACCGGGTTTCACCCTCTCCCTTACAACTATCATATCTGACGTCATTCATTTCATCTCATTATCTCCTCTGAAGAGGTTGACGTCAGGAAGGGCATCCGGTCATAAAAACCCGCCACGACAGATTCATCTCATCTCATACCCGACCCCGTAGGGAAACGGGACAAGGGTTGGACAAACAATGGTGGAGCCTCCGTGGCTCAGACGACAGCACGCCGGACACTCACCGCTGGGTTCTGTGGTTCAAATCCCGGTCACTCCATGTGAGATTTGAGCTGGACAAAGCAGAGGCGGGAAAAGTTTTTCTCCGGGTACTCTGCTTTTCCCTGTCATCTTTCAATCCAGCAACACTCTCCAATACCATTTCATTTCATCTGTCAGTCATAAATCATTACCCCAGAGGAGTGCGACAGGCTTCGGCAGCCGGCACGATTTCCATCCTCACCGCTCGATGGAATGAGTGGAAACGCTGTGGATTTTTAGTGAAGTTATAGTCAAATAATTGTAAGAAGGAAAATGCAATGCACGTATCGACTTTAATGAATTCCAATATACTAATGTTCTCTCTCCAGTTTCAGGCCATTTGTTGTAATGTTTCCTTTCCATGGAATTGCTTGTTGTACTCTTTTTGTTGTTATTATTGTTGTTATTGTTGTTGTAGGGTAATTATGGTTTAACTTCACTTTATTATCATTTACATTGTTAAGCTAGCAGTAAGCTCAACCTATAATATTGTAAGCCGTAGTGTTAAGCACTGGAAATACTTAAGTTGTGTGTGAATTTTTATACGATGATGCTGGATTTAGAATGTTAAACTAGTAGTATTTCTTGTAATATTTTCTTTCAATGGAATTGCTTGTTGTACTCTTGTTGTTTGTTTGTTGTTGGGTAATTATGGTAACTTTACTTTATTATTAACCGAGCTCAATAGCTGCAGTCGCTTAAGTGCGGCCAGTATCCAGTATTTGGGAGATAGTAGGTTCGAACCCCACTGTCGGCAGCCCTGAAAATGGGTTTCCGAGGTGTCCCATTTTCACACCAGGCAAATGCTGGGGCTTACCTTAATCAAGGCCATGGCCGCTTCCTTCCCACTCCTAGCCCTTCCTTGTCCCATCGTCGCCATAAGACCTATCTGTGTCGGAGCGACGTAAAGCAACTAGCAAAAGAAAAAGAAACTTCATTATTACACTTCTGTAAGTGACCTTTGCCAACGGGATATTTCCCATTTGCGATGTATTTGTTAATAATAATAATAATAATAATAATAATAATAATAATAATAATAATAATAATAATAATAATCCGGGAAGTTACATCAGAGCAACCAAAGCAAAAACAGTGCAGACCGAAATGGTCGGAAGAACGTAAACAAGCCTTCTCAGAGAGAATGAAAGCCTATTGGAAGAACAAGAAGAACCCAAAGAAAGCTTGATTGAGTTGTTTGCTTAACGTCTTCCATTACTGGGAGAATACGCTAATAATAATAATAATAATAATAATAATAATAATAATAATAATAATAATAATAATAATAATAATCCGGAACTAAGTGATGGGAGTATTCTATTCGAAAACTTGTTTTGTCCCTCCTCATGCACTATTTGACGGTTTACACCCTGTCGCAGGTGCGTCTTGCGCTGTGGAGAGAGAAAGTGACTGCTTTAATCAATACACGTTGGCTCGACATTGAGGTCTTAGTGAAGATGCAGGCTCTTTAAAACCCTACACGTTAGGTTCTTCAGCGTCATTTTAAATGCATTATGCTGTCGACGTTTTGTTCAAAGAAGTTTCAAGTTTTCCTATCGGATCCCCCAGATCTCTCCACTCCGCACCCTTGTGTCACATCGCTGCAGAAAAAGAAAGCCATTAACTTCTCTTCCTTCTCCCTCTTCTTATTCTTCTTCCACAAAAATCTCGAGCGGAGCGCAAATCCATTAACACGAGAAAACAAATGACGATTGCGATGCGGCGTATCGTGTCAACGGGTAATTTAGCTTTGTCACAGTCGTTAGGGAAGGAATTAATGTCTTTTTACTTCTGCTGCAACTTTTTTTTTCGCAACTCAGTCCATTTATTGCCTTCATAATCTGTTTTATTCGTAGGATTATTTTAACCGGGAAGTCTGCCATACGTCGCCTATTTGAATAAAGATACAAAAATAGAGGGAACGGTAAGGTTTTTAGATTATGATTAAGGGAGTGGAACGCTGCCATTTGTTCCCGTGACAAGGTCGTTAAAGCGACCGGCGTCCCTTCGACCGACGCTCAGCGTCTCCGAAAGTGAAGCTTAGGGATTCATCTGACTGTTACAGCAGATTTTTCTAAAGGAGAAAAGCTTGAGTTGCGATCAGCTTCACATCAGTTACAATATAACGTTTTCCTCCATGGATTTGGAATAATAAAAGAAAGGACTTGTTTGAGGAATTGGGATTCTTTAAGAATACTAGGACGTGATACCTCTCAGCAATGATGTGAAGAGTACAAGAAAGGTAGGCTAATTGGGTTGAATTACAGTTTACTGAGAAATATTTTACCCAGTGTCAATGCCAAATTAATATTTCATGTAGTAATCAGTAAAATTATATATTTTAATTATAAAAACGCTATTTGTTCGGGGTGTCGACTTAGAAAGATATTTTGCCCCTACTTGCACCTTATGTGAGCAACCATCGTGCATTCTGTAAATGGTGGAAGTGTAAAGTGTTGAATGGAGCAAAGGAACGTTAAAAACACCCAATCCCCAGGCCAGGGATATTAATCATTTACAATTAAAAACCCCGGACCCGGGCAGGAATCGAATCAGGAGCCGCCGCGTGACAGGCGGGTGCGTTTCCCCCTACACCGCGGGGCCGGAAAAAATACAAATTACAATTGTTATACAGAACGCTAGCATTAAGGAAATCACTGATTATTTTTCGCATGAGGTTGTAAAAATACCTAAGTTTGCAAGGAAAATATATTCTTCTTAATTTTTCATGGCTTGGGCTTTTTTCTTCTCCTCCCAGAACATTTTCATCCTCTCTCTCCTTCTCTCTCGTTCTTCAGCTGATATTTTCAACATCCTCTTCTCTTGTCTCCCCCACTGGTGCTTCTCTATCTTGTACCTTTCTCTGTCATTGAGCTCTGGCATATTGTTTGGTTTATATTTATTTCTCCACTTCTCTGTCCCTTCCACCTTGATCCCCATATCAGTCCAGTCCTTCTGGAGTTAGACAACCCACTTAGTTCCCGTCTTTCCTTTCGTCCTACCCGTTGTCTCTCATACTCTTCTAGCCATCCTCTCCAAGTCCATTCTTATCACATGCCAAGCAAATCTTGCTCTTTTGAATCTTTATTTCTTCGGAGATCTTTCTCATGTTTCTTTTTTTTAGCACAGGGACATTAAAGGGCTGTAATCACTAGGTGGCACTAAACTCAATAGCTTGGGACTTTTGAAATGATATCTGAAAATAATTGTGTACTATGGCTAAATGCAAACACATAAATCATGTGTAGAGAGAGTGTTTGGGAGATAAGCACAAATGAGAAGTGTTTGTTCAAAAGACGCTATTTATATCATAAGAAAGTTGCGGGAATAACGCATAAAACATTGAATAAAAGGCACATTGAAATTACCATGGTATTTTCCCATAATTTTTCATTTATTTAATGACTTGTGCATTTTCAAATAAATAGTCATTTATTTACAAATAAAATAATTGGTTCTTAAAATTCTTATCGCCAAACTTTGACCTGTCTGGGAGACTACATCTTTGCATTTACTGTTACCCTACAGGAACACTTAAAGGAATACCTGTATTTAATTTTGAGTACATCGCTGGGACAAGTATCATGTGTTTGGAAGTACTAAAGAGGTAAGAAAATACCTCATCTTGGTTCTGCTGTAATAGAACTAAAAATGTTGTTTTCACCATCATTTCTTGTATGTATGTATGTATGTATGTATGTATGTATGTATGTATGTATGTATGTATGTATGTATGTATGTATGTATGTATGTTCAGTCCTCAGCCCGAATGCTGGTTGGATCCTCAACAGCTCCGCCATCAGTTGTTATAGATCTCCTGGGCATCACTGAAGAGGTGTACTGGGGAAATGAGGAGTAAGGTAGTTTCCCGTTGCTTTCCTCACGAAGCCAGAAGTTGCTATTACATATAAGTCTGCCAAGCCCACTGAAATGCATGCAACAACTGACCCTATGAGCAACATTTTCACACCAATCATAATAGGGACTGGCTGCATGAGGAATGGCATTACTAGCATCGCTCATACCTCAGTCACTTTCATCTTGTCAAAGTCAAGGATAAGACAGAGACAGATCAATGGAAGTAACAAAATTGCTCTAGCCTATACCAGAAGAGTGCACTGTAAACACTAGGTCCCGCCAGCAAAGGTCATCATTTCTTATTCTCCCGTTTCTGCTTCCGCGCGATATATATCAATTAATAGAATGTATTGATTACAATTTTATATCAAGTAAATTGCACGTAAAAATTACTTTTTTGTTGTTGTAAAAAGTAACGATTACAAGTTACTAAGAATGTAGTCATTACAGGTGATCCGATTATTTTCTACTTAGTTACTTCCTAACTTTGCCCCTGAATACATTCATTTCAAAATTATATTTCAGGCTTTTCCAATTGCCAGAAAAGTATGAAAATCATAATATGTAATCATTCCGAGTCGAATAATAATGGAACATATGAAGTAACACCACCTTATTTTATACAGAGTGTGTCAACATTTGTTCAATGATTTTTTTTTTTACGAATTTCGGTATACATTTCTCAGATACACTTCAGGTTTTACTATTTGCTTTGATGTTACAAAATATGTAATTTTACAGAGTGAATGGATTGATGTTTATAAAAAATTTAACACTTTTAAGAATGCAAAATTTCTCATTTTATGAATAAAATTATAGTCAATGTCACCAAAAATGTGGTCCAGGGTGTGTGTTCTTCACACTAAAAAAGTAGAGGGGCTTGGAATAGGACTGTGTAATTTAAGTGGACCTAACTAGCAGAATATAAAAGGAAAACATTGTTTTCATGGAACTAATTTTGAAAGATCCTTTTCAAAACTTAGGCAAAGTTACCTTGAGTTTATCATTATTAACTTGCTTAGATATACCGTAGTTTCCCATTGCATCTTGTGATTTTCATATCCTTCTGCCAAATGGAAGTACTTGAATTTTAAAATAAATGTATTCAAAGGTCTAAAATATCAGTTATCAGTTATAGGACCGAAAATAATAGCCGCTTGGGTCTGCCTTACTTGTGCTTGTGTTACACATGTGAGTGCAAGAGCCCTTCTATAAAATTACGTCTACACGCATTGAGGTCTGACAAATAAACCCCCTATAGGAAGGGTGGTAGAATAACACTCACGGTATCCCCTTCCTGCCGTAAAAAGCGACTAAAAGGGGCCCTAGGCGATCTTAGCTTGGGAACTGTGTTTGTGACCATGGGGCCCTTAGATGAGTCCTGACATTGCATCCACTTACTTTTGCCAGGGTCCTCACTTCCGTATTTTCTACCCGACCTCCCTTGGTCAAATCTCGTTCTTTTCCGACCCGGACGGTATCACGCATCGAGGACTAGCAAGTCTTTCATTTTCACACCCTTCGTTGCCCTTGCTTTTCTTTGGCCGATACCTTCATTTTTCGAGGTGGCGGATCACTTCCAGTTATTCACTCTAATTAGCGTTAATAAAGGATGGTTGAGCAATTGCACTTCAGTTTAAAACGATAATCATCACAACCATCATCACCTCTTAAAAATAAGTTAAAATTTGTATTACTCCTTCGTGGGTTTAGTGTGAACTTTTTGATTAATAACTTTTTATTTAGTGAACTACGGCCTATGAACAAGAAATTGAGCCTATAAGAGTCTGGAAGAAAACTATGAAAATAATTTAGAATCAAACCCTAACGACACAGACAAGGAAGAGAAAGGCAATGCGCCACACGCACAGAAAAGACAGTAAGTACTGTGGCAAATAACTTATTGTTGTACTTCTTGAACAAGCCCCATACCTCTAGAGGTTACGTAGGGATGAAATTTGCGGTTGTTGATAGCTCTTTGTGAGACGGGTTCGTTTCACGCTGGGTGCCTCCCTCCGCTATATATTTTAAAAAGAGCTCGACCAACGTTTGGTCAACATCTCTGTCTCCCCTGCCCCGCGAGACGTGAAATGTCGCGAGGAGGGACGTTATCCACGCCGTGGTGGCTGCTCAACCACCCGACCTTGCCATTACGCGCAGCCAAATTCCGCACAATCAAATTTAGACAAGTCTTACAGCCCTCGTTCTTTCCCTCGCCCTCCTATAAATTTCATCCCCCCACCCATGCACTTTTTTTCCAAGTCTCGTGAGACAAATAAAAATATAAGATGAACTCGAATAAAAATTGAGGTGATACTAAGATTTAATTATCTCGAAATGCTATGGTCATCAAAATAAAGAGCGATCCCTCGCGTTTTTCAGGTTAGGGAAGACTGAGAGGTTTATTAACCGCCACTTCCTTAAACGAGCGCTCAACAAGAGAATCAGCGTTTAGGAACATTCGGTTATTGTTAATTGTCTGACGTCGGCTCAGCTGTGTAATGTTCACTGAGGGCATGGGACACGTTTTCCTTATACTTATGCTTGCAAGATGAAAGAAAATTGCACGGCCGAATGGATCAGATGGTACAGCGCTGGCTTTCTGAGCCCACTGTCCACAAAATAATACTCCAGTTTGGAGGTGGTTTATTATTAAATAACCAATAGGCCCACAGAAAATACAGTTATACCATCGTTCTCCACGTTTCATTTCGTGTTATGCCATGTGTGTTTTAATTTATATTTTTATTGCCGGTGGAGCGCAAAATAGTGCCCGTTTTTAAGAGTGTTTCAATCATGCGTCAACTTTAAGACATTTTTTCTACACAATCCATCGAATATAAATTTTAACACAGTATACTTCGCTTGGGAGGGGGGGGGGCGCTTTATGCATCGTTTATAAATTTAAGAATTCATACTTCAAAAAAAATGTTATCAATCATGTAAGGTAACTTTTTCTTGGCTTGGAGTGTTTGGAAGATTGCATTGTTATCTTTATATATCTATGTTCATGCCGCATGACTGTGAAATTTACTCCCTTTCTTTATATCAGTTTGTATTGGGTAGAATAATATGGATGAGTAGCCAGCCGATGCAGGGAAAGTCGTGCAACATTGCGGCGGAAACCCGGAATACCGCGCCATGCCATGCCTCGCTCCGAGCTGAATCTACTGATTACAAGTTGCATGACGAGCAGATTAAACATTCCTCGCAATTGATGGATATATGTACCAGGGAACTGGGAATACCCTACCCTAGGTATGGAGTAATGTTGAAGTGATAAGTAGCCCTATCAAACCTGACAAAGAACCTATTGATCTTTCTAGCTACACTGTCATCCCTTCAATATTCTTGAACGGTTGATCCTTAACCCAACATTATTGATAGCAAGATCATAAAGAAACAAGGGGATTTTCACCACGGAAAACCATGTATCGGCCAACTTTAGAACCACATCTAATATAAAGTGTTTGATTTTCAAGGAAGATTTATTACCGGGATAACCTTCATTGGCATATGGCACGGCAGCTACTGTTAAAGGTGTACCAACTAACAGAAGACTATCATCTCACAAAGTCTTCATTGCAAGAAGAGTCGGTGGAGGTTACGGAAGAATTGCCTACCTTAGGGCAGTGCGCTGGTCCCAACCCTATACAGAATGACCAACCTATATCAACAAACACCAGAAGCTTAATTTACTACTGCTGAGCAAGGTAAAAGGTTCAGTGATGTTGAATGCGTGCAAAAAATGCACTTGTTGACCTGTCTCACTGCTATGAATTCAACTGTCTGTAGCCAAACCCGAGCAAGACAAATGCGTGTGCATTTCGTCCACACAATAGGGAGGCGAGAAGGACGCTCGATATCAGATAGAAAGGCGAAAGACTGCTACACTGCTCAACTCCCAAATACCTCGTTGTCACCTTGGATCGTACTTCGTTCTTCAGACAACTCTGCGTTAATACTAAGCGCAAGGTTTGAGCCAGTGACAACATCCTACACGAAATAATGGGCTACACCTGGGGAACTTAACCCGATACTTTGCGGACATCTGCTTTGGGTCTGAGGATTTCGATAGCGGAATAAGCAACACTAGAATGGGGGACATCAGCTCGTACAAAAAACGTCGATGTGGCTGTCAACAAAGGGGAGCATATTACCTCGGGGTGCCTTAAACCAAAATTTATTCATTAACTGTTTCCACTGGCTGGAATTGCTCCACCTAAGAGAATAAGACAAGTGATCACCAAGGCTGAGATGAAAAGACAAGAAGGAAAACCTCGCCATCCATTGTATGGCCATCACTCACCAGACCGTCGTCTAAAATTCCTTCAAAGTTACATGCCATACAAACCAGCCGCCTTGCTAACTGGAATTCCGAAACTACGGACGTGCAGTGTGATATTAAGGAAATCGTTCCTTGGAAAGACCTCTCTTACCCAGCATGGATGTCTCTGAACCGGTGACAGTACGGCTCCCGTGATGTCAAACCAACTTTAAGAAGTAGGGACCCAACAAAGTCACATCAAGGTTCCAGCTAGTCTGCCTTAGATGAGATGAAAACTGCAGTACTTGAGATCTCTTTGAACCCAACGACAATCCACTGAGTTTGCTGAATTTCTGAATAAATTTTATGACCTGGAGAGAGAAAGTAAGTATCTAGCTTTAAAAATGATATGTAAATTTGATAAAATGTCAGTAGCAATTATTTGGCTTTTTAAAAATCTACGCGTTTCCATGAACGATAAATGGTTTTAAAATATTAGATTTTAAAGGCATTTTTCCACTTTGAATTGTATTTTATTATGTTTGAGTAATTGGATTGTGCAGAATTAATCCTAACTCCTTCAAAAGCAATGTAAATGACGAGTTGACACTTGAGGTTACGCACCCTTTTCCGTAATGAGTTCAAATACATTCAAATTTTAATTTATATGGAGAAAATAATGTTGTTGTGCCAATTGGTGTTGTGGCTACTGCCATTGTAAAGCTTCTGTTCAGGAGACTTGTTGATCCATAGCTACTGTATAAATCAGGGTCAGCCAACTGGCTGGCGTGTGGTGTAAAAGGGCCCGTGTGACGTCGGAGAGCACGTGTGACGTATGAGCGCAGAAGGTGGGGTGACGCTGTCGTAGAATGAGACGAAGAGACAGCCTTGCCTTGTAGTAAACACGTGCAGTGCCATGCGTTAGAGCTGGGGACGGAGCGGAGCGGAGCGGAGCAGTTGTTGTGACGTCATCACCCGGTAGTACCGAGTGAACTACCGAGTAAATGTCCTGACGCGGGACGTTTCAACACGTTATAGGTATGCACTGCGAAGGTATTGCATCCCTCTATTAATACCCTTCTCTCACAACGTAACAACTGTAAATAACTGCATATATATTCACTATAATTGTTATATACGTAACTGCTAGGGAGTAGGAGGTAGTATGTGGAGTAAATGTTAGTTACTCGTATAGTTAACTCATTCGAATAGTGAAACAAAGTATGGCGCATACCTACCGAAAGGGTTTGTATACAAGGGGATTGGAAGTTAACAGAAAAGCAATGGATTAACAATTATTTCGTAAGTTCATGTGATACGGTACACTGTTAATGAGAAGAATAACCTGAATATAAAGAATCTTATCAGAATATAATGAAAAAACACTGACGTAATTTCATCTACAGGATGACAAAAGTAATTACGTAAATGAACGTTGACTGGAATGTCCTTCTTTGCAAATGTGATTACAAAACATATCTGACAACATACTACTACACGTCCCAATGCCAAACAGCTATCAGTAGAATGCTTCTATAAATACAGTTATTATATTATATTATATTATATTATATTATATTATATTATATTATATTATATTATATTATATTATATTATATTACATTATATTATATTATATTATATTATATTATATTATATTATATTATATTATATTATATTATATTATATTATATTATATTATATTATATTATATTATATTTGATGTGCCACCACCCGTCGCGTATGTGCGGCCACAAAATTTGCATTTTGCGTGTTTCCTATTGTCAGTGATGTCAAAAAACTGCCAGGCATCCGACGGTTTTCGTGGCCATTGTGGAACAACTTTCTGTAAAAATTTCTTTAAATTCCTTTAAATGTTCTAAAAATATAACTACTATCTACGAATATGTTTAAATATCACACTAACACCACAAATATAATCTAACAGACTTTACATTATCTACAAAACATAACAAGCGAAGGAAATATATACGTACATTCGAAACAACACAGATTGAATACAGGTACTTTCGTACGTGTGTTGTGCGCTACACAGTGCTCAGGTCCTCCGCGAGTACTCGCAGTTGTAAGCGGAGGGGATCGGTGGTGCGCTCTACCGCTACAACCGGATTACTCATCGGTATTACTCGCTCCGTCCCCACCTCTACCATACGTAGTACTGGTGGTGGTAGTGGTACAGTAAGTATGGATGAACCGGGCACATCACGGTGCGACAAACTACCTACCCCTCCGATCTTTTTATCTTTATGGGAAGATCTATATTTATTTGTTGAAAATGATAGCAATGCTACAGCTAAATGTTTTGTTTGTATATGTAGAAATAAAGTTGCTTTATAACTGTTATGCTACTTCATAACAAAGTTACGTTACAATAAAATAGTTAGAGAGAAATATGTACTATACATACCGCATTGTACCTGCAGCACTTGGGCCTCCCCCTACTAATGACGTTGTGTTTCTCCTCGCCCCTCCAGCCTTCACTTCTCAGTTACAGTACTAAGTACTTCGTTTCGCTGCCCGAGCAGAGTGTGTGACGTGTTACCTGACATCACATGTACACGCAGTTGGCTGACCCTGGTATAAATGCTTGCATGGCCGAACTCAGAACCCTAATGAATCATTCAACACTGCCGTCTGGAGTAGAGCTCCAAAGCACAGTGTTTGTAGTATGCCAGTCATTTTTCATTGGTGTTTAAAAGGTGTATGCATGAGTTTTTGCCGGTTTTTATGGTAAAGAAAATACGTAATTTTCAAGGGAATGTCATTTTTTATTTATTCGAAATATTGGATATCGACTTCTACACACTTCGCCCATCTTTCACGTAAGTTATGACGACCATGACAGAAAAACTGCTTGTATTTTGAGGAAAATCATTCGTCGAGCCATTTTCCAACTTCCCCGAAATTGCTGAAGTGCTTCTCTTCAAGCACGTGACCAATTGATGCGAAGAGGAGATAGTCAGATGGCGCCAGGTCAGGGCAGTACGGCGGGTGCAGAAGGATATCCCATCCAAGCGATTTCAAGGTGACTTTCACTGGTTTTGCTGTGTAAGACGGTGCATTCTCTTGTAATAAAATCACTTTACCATGTCTTCTGGTCCACTCCGATCGTCTTTCGATCAATGCGTGATTTAAATTAATCATTTATTGGCGATAGCGTTGAGTTTCAGATGGGTCATCATTCAGTAACGCCTGCAATTGCTCGTCTTCGCATTTTTGTGGTCTACCAGAACACACTGTCTTTACATTGAAATCACCATGTTTAAATTGTCGAAACCATGTCTCACATTTTCTAATCGATGGGGCGTGTTCACTATATGTTTCTACTAGCAAACGATGACTTTCCACAGCCTTTTTCTTTTGATCAGTAAGAGAAGCAATGCGTGCCGCAAATGTTCTTTTTGAGGCACATACGTCGACATGATCACTGAACGATACAACACAGACGCTAGTGTTTGGTGAAATCAACTTGTGTGTGTTGGTAGCTTAATGTCAGAGGAACAATCAGACGCATGTGTCACATTAATAGGCTACGTACTGTTCGCTGGGATCATTTCTTAGTGAAACCGAAAAAGACTTATGCATACACCTGGTATAATACTGCAATTACTTTAAATGAAGGGTGTGCTGGTAGGATGAAAGTAATGCAGCAATTAGGGATCGAGCCAGGCGTGAACACCCTCCGTATATTTCAAGAAATTATTTTATGAGGAGGAATAAGTCTGACCTGGATGCTTCTGTTATCTCCAAAGCATCAAGAACTGTGCAGTGAAAATAGAAGACGTCTAGGGAAAATGATTATGACACCGATGATCCAGAATATAGTATGCGTGATTTGTTTTTTTCCTGAATTTTGGTTTCTTAGGAAAAGGTACAGTATTTCATGAACTACTAGAAATATGAGCATGAAATTTCAATCAATTATACTATTGCTATACTATTATCCTATACTATACATTAATCGTTCTTCACCTCATTAATTAAAAACTGTTCAATTTATTTTCCTACAAAGTCTTAGAATATCAATAAAAATGGGTATCTGTTAAAAGTTTTATGTACATTCAGCCTGTTTATTATTCAACATTTAAAAACTACCGTTGAAACAAATGCCCTCAAGCTGTACGTGTGCCAAATTTCATAATAAAATTGTTGGTAGTCCTCTCAAAATGTGTATCTGAAATACGTAACATTAGCATACCGAAGATAGGAGATACCATCTCCCATTACGAATGCAAGGATGTGTTTAAGTAACACTCGTATGTGTTGAGGTATGAAAGAAAAAATAAGGGATTTTCACTAGTTTTGTTTACCAAAATATTTACCTACCCTTTAACACGTTGTATGGCAGAAATATGGCACTGTTTAAATAGTTCAAACTTATTTTTTTGATTGTTGTCCATAAATAATAAATACAAATCATTCATGTGTACTCTCTTGACAACTGAATTGTTTACTCCTTTGTAAACCACCGATTAGATATCCTATTTATCATTGGTACATGCGGGACACTTATAGGCGTAAGTATAAATTACAGGGCTGGAGGGCCATATGCTATTTCGAAGTGTCTACCGAATCAACAGTCATTAACACATTTTAAGATGTTTTCCGAATCGTCATTTATGATTTTAAAGTTGTGAGCATCATCCAGTTGAATTGTAATGATTCCCGAAAGGAGCCTACCTTATTGTACAAATTTAACTGAACGATAAGCGGAAAGTAACTTGCAATGACGGAAAAATATTCGAACCTCGGGCCATAAAGTGTTAAAGGAAATTGCATGCGGTATTGGTGGTTATTAATGTAGTGTACAACTAGTTAACCATCCCTTCTAGGAAATTGCTCTTCAGGTAACGTAGTAAAATTTGGCGAGGTATCACGTAGGTCAGTCGTTTGAATTGTCTGTAGCTCAGGACAGAGCCTCTACACTTGGACTTCCCAGTGCTGTCATGGAGGTACGTATTGATGTTTCGTAATATGTTAGGATGGGAGTCACAGCAGTAATACAATTACCACCGGCGCGGTGGTGGAGTGTTTGTAGCGAGGTGACATCGCGACACTCTTTCCATCGGCCGCGAGCTCCAAGAGTGATTAATTCATGGCGGCACCGCGACCCGACACTCGTGTAATGAGGGGTGATGGATGGGCGGGGCCTCACCTGGGCCCACAGCCCGCAGATAACAAAGGAGAAAATTGCTTTACAATTCGGAGCTAACGTGGCGTTATGTTCTCCCCGGCCAGCTCATGTTGTACACTCGTCTGCGCCTTTTGTTGTTTGTAGGTACATTTTAGCTCCTTTATTAACTAGAGTGTGCGTTTGCTATACCTCACAATATAATAATAATAATAATAATAATAATAATAATAATAATAATAATAATAATAATAATAATAATAATAATAATAATAATTTCACCTAGATACTTGAATTTGTCTACTTGGGAAATTATTCAGCCAGCAGGGTTAACTCAGGAAGCTAACAAAGAAAGAACTGGTAAACTTCAAAGGGCTTACAAAATCACATGGAACAGATACAACAAAAGATGTACCTATATAAAAAAAATGCAAAATTACGACACTACAATACAGTCATCAAACCAGAGGCACTTTATGCATCTGAAACACTGATCATTGGCGGCAGGTCACAAATGAAAAGCATTGAGAAACAAGAGAGGAAAATTCTCAGAAAAATCCAAAGGACTAAAGTTCGAAAATTGAATTTGGATGAAAAAGAAACCACACGAATTTTTTCAATTCACAGAAAAAATCACAGATACCATCAGAAAGAGACGACTAAAATTCTACGGACACCTACACAGAATGGATAAAAACAGGCTGACAAAGAAAATTCTAAATGTAGCTCTAACCCTGAAAATCCGCAACAATTGCTTAGCAGAAATTCGTGAAGATCTACAAGAAATGGGTATTGACGACGAAACCATTAAAGATAGAATGACATTTAGAAGCTTAGTAAACAAACATAAATTTGCAGAGAAACCAAGAAGAAAAAATACAGGCTGGACAGAAACACGCAGAAAGGAACACAGTGAAAAAATGAAGAGATATTAGGAAGAAAAGAAGGAACATTGTGCAAAATAAGTTCAAACGCGCTCCACAGTTGGGCACAACGAATCAAAAAGAAATAATAATGTCAAAAATGCAACATGAACCCCTGACGACTAATTTTGTAACTAGCATTATTGTAAATCTTCCCAACTGGAAAGCAGCAGAAAGCGATAAAATTCAGAACCTTCGGTACAAAAGATTTTTTGAGTCTTCTTCTTCTTCTTCTTCTTCTTCTGTGAATCTGTCTTGTGACAGGTATCAACTGGATATCCTCCATGATTCTCTGTCCTGAGCATCTTGTTTCATTTGTTTCCTTTGTTCATAGCTTCTCCCTTGTTTGACATCTGTTAATATTCCAAACCCTCTTCTTCCATTTATTTTTTTTCCTCCATTACCTTGTGTTGAACACAATTTTTACGTAGTATGTGAACCAACCAAGATATTTTCCTCTTCCTTATCATTTTCATCAGGTGTCTCTTCTCTCCTACTTTTCTTAGCACTTAATCATTTCTCATTTTATGTGTCCACTTCACTTTTTCCAATTTGGAGTACCCATGAGAATTTAAAACAGTTCATCAACGCAGTGGTGACCGATTCATAAAAAATGCCAACATTCTTAACTCAAGGGATCACATACCTTCTCCCAAAAGATGAGAAAAATATCAATGATCCTACGAGATATCGACATATTACGTGCCTCTTCACCTTTTACAAGATCATAACATCATGCATAACCAAACGAATATATAAGCACTGTGAGCAGAATAACATCATTGCAATTCAACGGAAAGGATGCCAACGCGGTTCGAAACGATGTAAAGAACAAATCGTCATTGATGCAGTCGTGTGTGTACAGGCCAACAATATGCATGGCAACCTGTGCATGGCATGCATAGATTACAAGATAGCCTTTGATTCCGTGCCGCATAGCTGGCTACTAAAAGTGCTGGAGATTTATAGGATTGATCCACAACTCATCAACTATCTGTTTCATGCCATGCTAACTTGGAGCACAAGAATGTAACTGAACACATATACAGGATACGTTGAAACAGATACCATAAGTATACAGCGTAGAATATTCCAAAGAGACTCCTTAGGTCAATTATGGATCGTCCTGGCAATGAGTCCATTGTCAAGGGTATTGAACTCCACTCGATTTGGCTACTCCATCAAGTCCAAATCACGAGACCAGTAACGATTGTGTCATCTTTTGTACATGCATGACATCAAACAATATGCAGCTAACCCGCAATAGCTTGAACAATTGCTGAGAATCACTGAGAGCTTCTCGAAGGACATATGTATTTTACCAGTAAAAGATAGCCCGTACTCACTAACTTGTTATTTGAAAGACCATGAATAAAAGTTTTCAAGGCGTTTCCTAGGCAAAAATAGCTAGGGATTGGTACAGGAGGATAGGTTCTATCTACAATAAGTAAAGATGTACTTTGAACATTTGATTCATTCAAAAATGTTGGCAAGATGAAATTAATATCAACCTTTGTGCAGTGAACTGCCATCTCCCGAATGGTCTTTCCGAGTGGTTCTCCTGGTTGCACTCCAGGATACTCTCGTCACCATGGAATTGGACTCGTATTCCAGGATCCTCTCGTCACCATGGAACTGGACTTGTACTCCCAAGTAAGCTCACCAGCATGGAATCGAACCCGTACCTCATACCTGAAGGTCTCAAATTTCTCGAAGGTCTACGGCGATCTTAATGCGGAGTAATCACTCGTGATTTAACTTTATACGAGTGTCCAAAGTCGTACAGTCCCCCGACACGTTCGGAATCGCAACACTTAAGTACTCCTTAACTAGTGATAAACTTTGAGTATGATAAACTGTGCCAACCGCACTGATAAAGGTAAAATACTGCCTTTAATTGATGTAGGCGGACAACATGTAGTTTGAAATATGCAAAAAAACTTCACTTGACACTTGAAGAAAGAAATTAATGAATGTCACTTCAACAAGTTGAAAATGCGTATAGCATAGATTTAAGAAACGAAATGATGGAACACAGTTCATGGTTATTTACCACTGAAAATGATGAAATCAAACACAGTTCACTTGCAATACACTGTCTATGGTTACTTGCCACAACGTAAAATAAGATGTCCAACTTAACACAAAAATAGCTGTTTAAGAGTTTATCCGCAAGACACTGCTAATAGCGATGAAATAAATAATAACTCGTCAATCACTCTTAGTACAGTGAGTCTCGTAAAATAATAAAATCACTGAAGAATATTTAGAAGTAATTATGTACAAGTATGTGCAGAAATCAGTTCGAATCCAGTTAAGATTAACAGTATAATGGATTATCAGTTTATGTCGCTCACCTTTAACAGTGTGGTTGGCACAGTTTATCATACTCAAAGTTTATCTCTAGTTAAGGAGTACTTAAGTGTTGAATAGCAAGAAATAGGCAAACACTTGTGTTATCGAAATGAAATATTTCAAACACTTTTAAATACACAGTTACTGAAATAATGTTCTAACACTTGCATAGAAATGGAATAAGTTACACTTCACTTGGTTTTTGACCGAAGAAATATTGTTCCGCAGTTCGAGAATTATACTGGGTTCGGTTCTCAGCGTGAGAAATTACACGTCGCGCTTGATAATCACCACGTCGTCACTCGACTCTACTTTTGACAGACAGAATAACATAGGGTCTGACCATGCAAAGACCTTGCCAAAGCATGCCTTCTATTGCTGTGTAGCTCTGCCTTTTAGATGGTCAAGGCCTACACGTCATAGGATAACGTGATTATTTTAAAGTGGATTTATTCGAAAATCCCTCCATTGATTTTCTTGAGATTTGATGACGGAGACGTTCTTGTAATTGGCTACAGAATGGCGTATTTCTCAAGGCGATGCGACCATTATTAAAAAGTTTTGAAAATTTCTGAATTGAAATTTCTCGAATACCTGACTCATTGTTCTAGGTGTATCCAGTGCTTGCCACGAGGAAAGTTGACGAGTTGGGCTTGTTAGTCTACTTTGCTCCTGCATCTACGTCATTCACAGCTGTTTACTTGTAAGCTAGCTCGTCCTGGTAGTTGTAAACACATCGAGCTTGGAGTTCTCGGCGCGCGTGATAATGATACGACATTTCTCCTAAAATGTACGGCATGTACCGTGCGTTCCTGGTACAGTATGGAATTTGGGATTGACAAATCCCAAATGGTTAGTATGGTCAAAGATAAATTATGTGAAGAAGATTCGGTTGAGCTGAGAGATGGGTGATCAATCAAAACGATGATTTCAAAGGAACCTTACAAGTACTTCGGTATCAAGCAAACATTGCGCACAGAACACACAGTGGATAAGGATGAGTTGGTTGATAAATTTGTTAGATGGATCCGGTTAATCCTAAAATCATTCTTGAACATCAAAACTATGACTAATGCGGTCAGCACCTATGCGATACCAGTTATTAGCTACTCTTTCGGAGTTATCAAGTGGAGTAACACTGACAAAGAAAATCTTGAAAAGAAACTGCACTGCCTAATGACTGAGGAGTGAAAACACCACCCAATGTCAGCAGTTGAGCGACTGATTCTGCCACGCCGTCTGGGTGGTCGTGGTATTGTGGACATTGGAGATCAGCTAACGCGGCAAACTGTATCACTGAGAGAGTATTTTCACACATTAGCTGAAAACTCATACCTTCACCGAATCATATGTGAAGTGGATGTCGTAACTCCGTTACTTCTTAACCATCAAGTCCTAGAACGAGAAGTAACAACTGATTTGCAAAAATCTCATGGCTAACAAAACCAGTATATGGGAAGCATCTCTACTTAGACAAGAACATGTCGATTTAGAATCATCGAACTTTTGGCTGACTGCAGGGAAAATGTTCCCCAAAACAGAAGGTTTTATGTTGGCTATACAAGACAAAGTCATTCCAACCAGAAGCTACCTGGAAAACGTGGTGAGAGGCACAACAGTCATGAGGGAGTCCTGCCGATATGGCTGCCAAATGCAAGAAACCATCCATCATATTACTTCCGGATGCTCACACTTCTCAGGAAGGGAGTATAAGAAACGCCACGACTCGGTTGTCAACATTTTACACCAAGAACTTGCTATTAAATACAGACTAGTTGATGAAAGACTTCCCTATTTTAAGTATAGCCCTCAAGCTGTACTCGAAAGTGACGAGATTAAAATGTACTGGGACCAAACTATTATCACGGATAAGACAACCATGCACAATAGACCGTATATAGTGGTGTTAGAAAAGGAAAAAAACGTGCCGCTTTGATCGACATAGCTGTCCCAAACACCGGGAACCTCCCTGAAAAGTATATCGAGAAAATCTACAACTGTGCACCACTGGCAGAACATATTCGAAGACTATGGCACTATGAAGAGGTGATAATTGTACCAATCATTCTTTCGAGTACAGCTGCTATACCTACAACTCTGGTGGAAGGACTGAAGAATTTGGATGTCAACACCAACATTTACAATACCATGCAGACGGTGGTGGACATTGCCACGACTGGAATTGTTCAAAAATTTATGGGTTCAAATTCTGCTTAAAAATATAGTATAAATTAAGGTTTATTGTGCTTTGAGTTCCTAAAATCTGTACAATTGCTTGAATATCATTACCACGAAAGTGTGCAAAATAAATAATAATAATCCCATCTCAGTACAGGCCATGAAGGCCTTTGGACTAGTGAAAGGTAAAAGCTTCCACTTTCTCTAACCACGGCACTAAGTAAGATAGAGTCATTAGTTCTATGCACGGCGGCTTTTACCCTAAGAAATTAATCTGATACTCACTTTTCGAGCAGGCTGATTGAACCTCGGGGTCTCTCTAGAAGTTGTTGTGGTGATGATTATTATTTTAAGAGGAAGTACAACTGGACAACAATCCTCTATTAAGACGTGGACATCTCTCTTTTTACGTTTTTCTACTTCTTGACGGGGAATCGAACCTACGTCCTTTCGGATGAATATCGTGCATACCTTTACCTCCTCGGCTAGGCAGCCAATAATAATAATAATAATAATAATAATAATAATAATAATAATAATAATAATAATAATAATAATAATACCCGTGTGGGGATTTACCAGCTACCTCCATCGGGCGCGTCCCATTGGAATTGGGGAAGCTCGCTGGCTCTGCCGCCAGCAGAGTCAGAGGGTAGTAGGGAAATAAAATACCACCGTGAAAAAAAATTGGTCCCTTGCCAGGGTTACGGCGAAGACTGGTAAATGACCAGAAGCCAGAAAACATCTTGAGGCAACCTCTAGGGCTAACAACCCTAGTTGTAAAAGGATGGGTACCCGTCCAAAGCAAAGTCAAGTCAAAAAGCATGATGGCACAACATTTCAAGAAACGTACCCCAGGGGGTAAATCTTCGGATAAATCCCTCGTCGTGAACGCCACGGCGCACGAGTCTCGTGCGGATTCTGGGGAGACTCGACATCATGCAAGAGACGAGTCGGAGCGTCTCGGTGTACCCCGAAGAGTCAAAAACTCAGGCCAAAATCTAAAACCATTCTAGCAACTTTCAACATAAATTCACTTACACAAACTGGCAAGCTGAAAACCCTCACCAAATCTCTTCACGAAAATCAGATATCCATAATGGCCCTACAGGAAACAAGATACCCAGATGAAGGGATTTTTGAATCCGAATTCTACCGACTTTTCAAGAGCAAAGCGCAAGGAGGAATCCTCAGTGGAGCTGTGATGCTTGGAACTGCGTTTGCTGTTAGAACCAAGATCCTTAAATCGGTTGAAAATTTCGAACCTGTGAATGACAGATTGTCTATACTCACAATTAAATGCGCGAACAAAACCTACGCTCTAGTTAACGCACATGCTCCTACAAACGATAAGAACAAGTCTGATCCAGACGAAGTTGATAATTTCTGGGACCTACTGGAAGAAAAATTAAACAAAATCCCCAAACACCATGTCAAGCTTCTTTTGGGTGACCTCAATGCCCAACTAGGTCGTGAACAGAAGTACAAGAAAGTTATACGAAATTACCCTGCTCACAAAAGAACCAATCCAATGGCAAAAGACTGGTGTCCATTTGCGAAAATCACAACCTGCAGGTCAGGTCGACCCACTTTCGTCATCTACCCAGAAAGCAAATGACTTGGCGTTCTCCCGTCCAAACTCTCGGAGAGTTCCAAATTGATCATGTTGCAATCTCCAGGAGAAACAGCCCTGAGATTATGAATGTCAAGGTAAAGAAAGGCATCAGTGTGGCCTCAGATCACTATATGTCTCTTATCAAATTCAAACCAATTCCCGCAAACAAAAGGAAGACAACCAAACAGATCACACGCTTCGACAATGATAAACTTCGGCAAAGGGTCGAGGAGTTCCAGGAGAAGGCTAGACCAAATTACTGTGACTTTAACAACGCCAAAAGTCTCCTTGTTGAGGCCGCCAAAGACGTTGCAGAAATCAAGAGAAGCGAAAAGCATGCCTGGTGGAATGGTACCTGCGAATCAGTCCTCCAAGAAAGACTCAATGCTTGGAAACAGTACTACTCTACGAAATCAGAAAATGATTGGGAAACCTACAAAAACCAACGTGCCCAAGCAGCTAGGGTGTTCAGAACTGAGAAACGTAAATACGAAAAATCTCTCACTGAAAAGATAGAACAAAACTTTGGGAAGAATGAAAGCAGAGAGTACTACAGAGCCTTCAAACGCAAACTCACTGGCTATAAACCATACCATCTCTATGCTTTGAGCGAAAGGACGGCACACTGGCGACGTCAGATGAAGAAAATTGCAGCATCTGGCAGACTACTTCAAGAATTTACTTAATTGCTCTAAACCGCAAAGCCCCATTGAAACCAAGGAACCCTTACTCAGGTACCCAGATTCCAGACCACCCGACAGAGATGAAATCAAGCGCCACATTACCCGTCTCAAAAATAACAAAGCGCCGGGGGAAGACTCAGTAGTAGCAGAACTATGGAAATATGCCCCAGAGGAATCACTTGATATCTTGCAAAAGCAAATAGAAGAAATTTGGAACAAGGAGACCCTACCCGAAGATTGGAAAATAGCTTTGATCCATCCATTACACAAAAAAGGCAGCATGAAGAACATCAACAACTACAGAGGAATATCTTTGCAACCCGTGACTTACAAAATTCTATCACTTGCCATCCTGGAGCGTTTGGAAGCACAAGTCGAACATCAAATAGGTGAATACCAAGGAGGGTTCAGAAAAAGGTCGCTCAACAGCCGAGCAGATCCAAAATCTCAAAACGATCATCAGATATTGTACACTAAGCTCCAAGCAGTATGTGTCTGTCTTTGTGGACTTTAAGAAAGCGTACGTCTCCATTGACCGGGAAGTCCTGCTAAACATCTTAAATGAATTTGGAGTTGATTTGAAACTGCTGGCATTAATTAGAGCCACCCTGACCGATACAAAATCAAAGGTGAAGTTCCACGGATGTCTCTCGCATTCCTTTGACATCAAAACAGGAGTCCGACAAGGTGATGGGCTATCCCCGATACTCTTCAACTGTGTTCTTGAAAAGATCATCAGAACCTGGCGGATGAGATTACAGGAAACCAACTATAGTCCATTGAGAATAGGAACCAAATCCAAGGGGATCGCAACAGACTGCTTAGCATTTGCCGATGATATTGCTGTTCTCTCAAACGACATAGAAACCGCTAGAGCTCAAGTTGAAATTTTAAAAGAAATTGCCGAACAAACTGGTTTGCAGATATCGTTTGAGAAAACAGTAGTAATGACTAACATCAAAGAGGCTCCTCCAACACTCCATACAAAATACGGGGACATCACCCGAGTAGACAAATTCAAATACCTGGGTGAGATCATCATGAAAAATTGACTGGACAAAGAAGCACTTCAGGAGCGAGTACGCAAACTGGAAATAGCCTACCAAACATCCCGCACAATCTACAACAAAAATGCCTTTCCCAAAACACCAAGATACGTCACTATGAAACCGTTCTGAAGCCAGTAGTTCTATATGCAGCCGAAACCCTGTCTCTAAATGCCAACAAAGGACTCCTTGAAGAACTGGAGAAAAGAGAACGCAAAATTGTGAGAGGAATCTTGGGATCAAAGTTCAGAAATGGAATCCATCAAAAGAGATCCAACGAGGATGTCTACAGTAAAATAGAAAAAATTACCGACACAATCAGAAAAAGACGGGCACGATTTTACGGTCATCTGAAAAGAATGTACGGAAGAAAGTTAACTAAAGAAATCTTTCACTTTTTTTATTCAAACCCCAAAACCACAATTCCCTGGTTTAGAAATACCAAAGAAGACCTGCAAATGCTACATATCTCAGCTGAAGATGCCCTTAACAGAGATCTCTTCCGCAAGAAAACCGAGACGAGCAACCGAAGAGAAGACACGGTGCCCCTTGGACAGAGGAGCGTAAGCAGGCCCACTCACAAAGAATGAGGGAAATTTGGACTCTAAAGAAGGCCAAGTTCAGTGTCAAATGCAACAAGACTTAACGTGGTCTTTGATGGCCCCAGCGAATTATTTATATATAATAATAATAATAATAATAATAATAATAATAATAATAATAATAATAATAATAATAATAATAATAATAATGGAAATAATTGCTTTACCGTCGCCATAGGTTTCAGTCCTGAGCTAGTCACTTGAACTCTACGTATAGGGTCGATACATAAGTTCGTGCGGTATTCTTTTGGGTTGGCAACAATACGGCGAGAAGGGTTTGCTTATCGTTATTCCGTTGTTTTAACTGAGTTTGGATTTTGTGTGTTGTGAAACACAGGTTTTATTGATTGTGGGCGTATTATTTCAGACAAACAGGTATGGAATGTCAAGTTGAGAAAAGTGAGCATTTCCGACACAGTTTACTCTTTGAGTTCAACAGAGGATCCAGCGCAGCAGGAGCTGCGAGAACAATTTGTGAAGTGTACGGGAATGAAGCAATTGCTGAATGATCAGCACAAACATGGCTTTCCCGCTTTCGAGCAGGACGGTTTGACTTGTCTGATAATCCCCGTTCTGGAAGACCTTCGCTTGAATGAGTTGCTTCATCAGAAACCTCGTCAAACAACGCGGGAAATGGCGCAAGCTTTAGAATGTGATCAGTTAACTATTGTACGCCATTTGCATTCGATGGGTAAGGTACAGAAATTGGGTATATGGGTACCACATGTGCTAAACGACAGTAAGAAAAATCAGCGAGTAAACATCTGTTCGTTATTGCTTGCCTGGCACCAGTTGGCTTGTGATAGGCACGAAGCATTCCTTTCGAACATTGTCACCGATGACGAGAAATGGTGTCTGTATGTCAGCATGAAGAAGAGGTGAGTGGCTCAGCCCATCAACAAAAGCAACTCTCCGTGCCAAGGATAGTGCCCATCCACAGAAAATCATGTTGTGTGTTTGGTGGAACAAAGATAGCATTCTTCACCATGAACTTATTTCGAAAAACGTGACGATTGCCTCTGAAGTGTATAGTGACAATTGACAACAACCAGTTTTATTGCTCCATGATAACGCTCGTCCGCATACAGCGAAATTGACCAAACGTGTGATTGCTGAACTTGGCTGGGAACCTCTTCCTCATCCTCCGTATCGCCCTGACCTTGCCCCACAGATTTCCATCTTTGCCGCTATCTTTCTAACCACATTCAGGAGCAAGTGTTTCCTGCCGAAGCTTCTCTTGACCAATGGCTAACAGATTTCTTCCATTCAATACCAAAACAGTTTTACAGGCGAGGCATTCAACTGCTACCTGAACGTTGGCAAAAGGTCATAGAGAGTGGAGGTGAATACATCACTGAGTGATTGTAATTGAGAGTTACATTGCGTGACAGTGACAGTAAAAATAAAATAAAATAAAATAAAATAAAATAAAATAAAATAAAATAAAATAAAATAAAATAAAATAAAATAAAATAAAATAAAATAAAATATAAGTAACGCACGAAATTATGCATCGACCCATTTTCATGTTAATAATACTTGTATTTCACGGTTTTCAATAAGTTGTTGACGTAGGACTTTCCTCCAAACAACTCGTCCTTCAGATATGTTAAAGAAATTTCTTGTGCTGCAGAATGTGGCTGAGGAACTTTACTTTCCTCGAAAATGTTAAAGAGATCCCTCTTTTCATCTACAACTCTCAGTACTTCATTATTGCTTTTCATATCAGTCCAATATTCCGATTAAATATCCCCTTTACCCACATTTCTGCTGCTTCTGTCCTTTCTTCCATCCTTCACTCCTGTACAGAATCACCCTCCAAGTAAGATCTTTTGTCTTTCTATGTTTACGCGCATGTTAGTCAGCAGTTGTTTCATATCTTGGAAAGTTTTCTTGGCTTTGACTTCAGATACGCTACTTTTATCGCGAATGACAAATGTATCAAGGAAATTAATCTGTTTTACTTGCTGGGTTTTGTCCTGGCCTATATTACCTGTGTGCCGGCTCCAAGGTGTTTGAGTAGTGTGCCTACCTCTTACCCGGAGGCCCCGCATTCGATTCCTGACCAGGTCGTGAATTTTTACCTGGATCAGCAGGCCTCCGTGCTGAAAAGCTGTTGTTTGGTTGGCCATGGCCATTCGAGGCTGTTGAAACATGGAGTTTGGTTTTTCTGTTACATGTCTTTGACTGAGTTTACATACTACCATGGTTTTGTTCTTCTTTACGTTAATTTTGAGATTCCATAATAATAATAATAATAATAATAATAATAATAATAATAATAATAATAAATGTTCTTTTCCTGGAAACAAATGTGCAAATGTGGGAAAAAATTGGATTGCCTTGTTTGCCAAAGGCATATGTCATCTATCAATTAGACTCATCCCCATCAAAAGAAGTACATATAAGGAAACTCTCTGTACCCTCCCTGGTTCTCTCTGGTACTTTTTTTTTGCTAGGGGCTTTACGTCGCACCGACACAGATAGGTCTTATGGTGACGATCTCTCTGGTACTTGACTGAAGTATTCCAAGGTGATATTGTTTCTTTTACAACTGGTTTTACGTCGCACCGACCGTCTTATGCCTACGATGGGAGAGGAAGGGGCTAGGAGTGGGAAGGAAGCGTCCGTGGTCTTATTTAAGGTACAGCCCCAGCATTTGCCTGGTGTGAAAATGGTAAACCATGGAAAACCGTCTTCAGGGCTGACGTAGTGTGGTTCGAGCCCACTATCTCCCGAGTACTGGGTGATATTGTAATGTATATGGTGATGATGTGCTGACAGGAGACAGTCCTGACATACTGAAATTTGAAGTTCTGCTCGCCCTTTAACTCGGAAATACAAAGTAAGTTGCTAGGACGGGTGGTATTCTCATTGAACTGCTTATAATGATTGAAGAATGTAAATACAGGGTGTCCTTTGAAAAGGTTCCAATATTTACGGAGAAGGCACCACGCAACAAACGGAAGAAAAAAGGTCCTCTAAACATTGGTCGCAAACCAAATTTCTTCGGAGGATGGTCCGCTACGGCCACTAACAATGATCATGATGTTACGTTAATTTACGGAAATACGTTCCTACCTTAACATTGGTCGTAGATGACTGCAAATGTGGTACATGAATAATGGGGCGCTGGCCCATTTTCATCTTAGGTGTAGGTGACGCCTAACAGGGTCTTCTAGGAGCGATGGGTTGGTCAGTGAGGGATATACCTTGGCCTCCCCGTTTGTCTGAACTTAACCTTTTAGATTTTTAGCTTTATGGACACATAAAACCTTGGTGTATGCGGTCACCATAAATGATGTGGATATTCAAGGACGCGTGTTCAATGCCTGTGATCCAATGCGGCAACAGCCAGGGGTGTTCCACCGAATGTGTGGTACCATGCGTCGTAGTGTGGAAGATGTATTGTAGTGGACGGCGTTCACATCGATCACATGTTGTGGGGAGCACATCAAAGACATGTTGATCGAATTATGGTAGTGGAAGTGGACCATAACTCTGAAGATACTGGGTTTGCAACAATGTATACAGGACTGTCTTTTCCCCTTGGTTTGTTGCATGCTGCCTCCTTTGTAAATATTGGTACCTTCTTCAATGACACCTTGTATAATTGTTGATTAATCACTTTACCTGGATTCAATCCTGTTGACTGATTAGAATCTGGCTAACAAAATAAAATTAAGCATTTTAGTGATTATCACCTAATCATTTTAATGTCACACACTGAAATTTCTCCTTGGGATCCTTCGTAGGAAAGGAAGTAAAATATGAAGAAAATCTCGACAAGGCATACACAGTTTGGCTATTGGTAGGCTACGGGTACATGAGACGCGTTATTTACTTTAAACATACTACCCCAGTTTGCGCTGAGATGCTACGAGATGCAAGTCTAACCTGTTGCAGTGGAATTTTCGCGTAGACTCGCCGTTATGTGATTGTGGTTCTCCACAGACAACGCCTCATCTTCTCCAAGGCAAACTGTGTCCAACTACCTGTGCTGTGGAAGACCTCAAGCAAGCAACACCTGAGTCCCTGAAAGTGGCTAACTATTGGTCAGTAACCATTTAAATTTGTTCTTCTGCCATGTTCTGTGGTCTCCTTAGACCCTTCCATTGCAGTTCATCATTTCTAAAGGCAGTCTACAAATTCAGGAACCAACGCATCATCTACTTTACCAAGCACCGTGCACGACAGGAAGTCATATATATAGTCCAGATCTATCACATAGCGACCTTTCTGATATATACTTGCCTTTGGTTGTACAGTTTTTTATTTATATGCATATATTAGTGCGTCTGATAAGATAAATAATGTCCCAGAAATGCCTTGATACGATCTTTGTGTGATTTTGATAAAGCTTGTCATACTAAGTTTATAGAAATATGCATGCCTTTTTGTCTATACATTAGTCCCTTTTCTCGATACGGGGTCAGAAATGGGGTGAAATGAATTTATACGGCATTTTTACGGCTGGAAGCCCATCCCGTCGCCAACCTCAGTTCAGGAGCTAATGAAGATGAAATTAATGTTGAATGAAATTGGGTAAGGGGGTGGGAAGGAACTGGCTGTGGCCTACAACTTGGAACTGTACCGGAATTTTCTTGGAAGTGAAAATGGGTAACCACTGAAAACTATTCTCAGAAATACCGATGGTTGGGATCGAACCTACGCGTCTACCGAATGCAGAGCTTAACTCCATAGACGTAGTGCGTTATTATGCGCTGCCACTTCTTGTACTAAACCAATAGAAATATGTTGTAGAAAGAAATTTCCACATCAGAATGTTGACCGGCAATTTAGGAGAGATATTAGTATACAATTTGTTACCACTAGATTGCGTGCCAAAAAACTGGATTGAATTCCGTACCTCTCCGGAGCATTCATATTGAACCATATCGTTTCATGGTGATAGAGATATTATTTAACGTATCGGGAACGCCGTACCAAGAGTCGAAAATGGAAAGGCGAGAAAAGTAGCTTGAAACTCGAAGGCGGGCAAGGCAAGCTAGACCTGGCGTGGCAAGATGTGTGAGAGAGTGAAGAAGCCAGGGAAAAGGATAGAACGACTCGCATACTGTTCACAAATACCACACTTATAAGAAGAATCGCGGCATGAAGCAGGTCTGACAACGTATGCAAATTTGACGATAATTACTCCTGTGAATAAATTTCGACCAAGTTAAAGTAACGGAAAATTTTGTAATAATTTACTGTGTGCTCCGAGCTGATCCGATGTGCCATGTATAATTGAATTTCTTAGTACGATTTGAGCGCGATGAACGTGGGAACCAAGCTTTCGTTTGCACAAAGGAGAAGCGTTTATCATAGGATTTCCCCGTGTGTGGCATCTCTGTCAAGAACTTATATAAAGGAGCATTGAGAGGAGATGGCATTCTTTGGAAGACAGATGGTGAGACAGGGTGCGTGGTGAGCTTGCAGCAATTACACAAAGCCACCGTTAGAATATACAGTGTCGGTCAGTTTTTATCAGTAGTAGCCTGGAAAAGTAGCAATTATACGAAGCTAGGAAGTAACACTTTAATAAACTTTGATCCAGAAATCCGTATGCCGTTGCGTGCTACAATTTTCAACGAATACTTTCTACTTATGATTAGGAGCTCTATGGGACGAACTATAAGCCAGGATGGAAGAAACGTTCAATAGTTTCTTCAGTCCTAACTCACGATATGCAGAACCAGCAGTGACGGGAGTGCGCAAAGTGGCATCTTAATTGTGTGCGTAAAATTTGCAGTTATTGGCGGGACGGGAATCTACGACAAGAGCTGATTAAGCACGAGACCTTCCTACAAACCAGCGAAAAGGAGACAGCAGCAGGATGGACCATACTATGGAACTGAACCAAGGACCAGCAGCCCAAGACGACACTACCGAAATATTGGGCTAAATCCATACACAGTCCAGTATGGAGAGGCCGTGAAGTCGCAAGGTAACAGATAAGTTTGAACATATTTTTCTTTTTGCATGAGAGAGGGACAGTTCAGCTTCGCATATTTATCCTTGTAAATAAACCTTAATTATGCCTTAATGGCGATCATTTAGATATGTTTAGGGCTAATGCATGTGTTCTCTGTGTTATTTAGTTTTTAATAATTTATTTACGATTACGAGGGTGTTAGGATTAAAGTAGGTTTGTTATATAGTCATGTAAATTAGTGTTATTCTTTTTGGGGATTAATTTATGGAAGCTTGTGGAGCTAGGATCATTGAAAATTTAAGGACGGAGGTGCGTTATGAGTGTCGAATGGGGAGACTCTTACTAAAGTGTCAGGTGACCTAAAGAATAGGAATTGCATGTTATATTAATGTGCATGAGCGTTTCAAATATGGAGAAGAAATCCCAACGTTGCACTAGAAAGGGTTTTCGAGTTAATTCCGGCAAGCTAACACATGGCTATGCACGTGGCATGAACCGGCGTCCATTGCATGAAAAAGAGAGATTTACTGAGTATATTTCGGATATTCTGAATGGCCTGAAGTGAGGTCAAGTATGTAGGCCGGTGAGTTACGAGTCTGAGGAAAATGATTCAAGACCAGAGAGATATGTTATTATGTGTTATTAAGAGGCCATGGAGCTCTCGCAGCCTGTCCCTAGCGGAGGGATAAGATTTGCCTCAGCTGAGAGCTGCCTTGTACTGCAGCAGAGGGGACCCATTAGCCATGTGACGATAAGCAGATGTGAAAAAGGCTTCGCCGTGTAGCTATGTGTATCTGCAGACAGATATATGTTATTGTTTGAAAGAGCGAGGGTAAGATGACCTTGCCATTCCCTCAGTGAAGGGAAGGTCAACGAACATCGCTTCAGAAGACAACATAGAGATGCGATTACATCACCGATCCCGCAAGATCAGTGTGTATTTCAGATCCAGAGGAATATTTGTGAATTGTTTATTGTTGTTATTTTTTGTGTCTAAATATTTATGTTTGTCATCTTACTGTACATTGCTAGAGGGGAACCACGAATGCATTTTATGGGTTGAGAGGTTCAAGCCTCGTCTTGGATTATGAGATCGGGATCATATCAGCTTCGGTGTCTTTTTGGGGATATCAGAAATCCCTAAACTAAGCTTTTTTCTGGATTATGTGTCCCAAATAAAATGGGAAAAAAATTGATATTAGTTTTCTTATATATGTGAAGTTTTATGTTGCTTATCTCATGTACCAGGACGTTTAAGTACGACCAGATAGTCGAGTCTGCTCAAACTTATATATACAATGTAGTGTTTATGTAACGCCCCACGGATTCCAAGATTAATGATTTTTGACTTGTTACCAATTGATGACTGTTGTTATTTGAGTCATCAGTCCATAGACTGGTTTGATGCATCTCTCCATGCTAGCCTATCCTGTGCTAAACTTTTCATCTCTATATAACTACTGCATCCTACATCTGCTCAAATGTGCTTGTCATATTCAAACCTTGGTCCACCCCTACTGTTCTTACCACCTACACTTCCTTCAAAAACCAACTAAACAAGTCCTGGGTGTCTGAAGATGTGTCTTGTCATTCTATCTCTTCATCTTGTCAAATTTAGCCAAATCGATCTCCTCTCACCAATTCGATTCAGTATTTCATTCGTGATTCGATCTATCCATCTCACCCTCAGCATTCTTCTGTAACACCACATTTCAAAAGCTTCTATTCTCTTTCTTTCTGAGCTAGTTATCGTCCATGTTTCACTTCCATACAATGCCACGCTCCAGACGAAAGTCTTCAAAAACATCTTTCTAATTCTGTTATGAATGTTTGAAGTGAGCAAATTTCTTTTCTTAAGAAAGCTCTTCCTTGCTTGTGGTAGTCTGCATTTTATGTCCTCCTTACTTCTGCCATCGTTTGTTATTTTACTGCCCAAGTAACAATATTCATCTACTTTCTTTAAGACTTCATTTCCTAATCTAATATTTCCTGCATCACCTGCCTTCGTTCGACTGCACTCCATTACTTTTGTTTTGGACTTATTTATTTTCATCTTGTACTCCTTACCCAAGACTTCGTCCATACCATTCAGCAACTTCTCGAGATCTTCTGCAGTCTCAGATAAAATAACAATATCATCGGCAAATCTCAAGGTTTTGATTTCCTCTCCTTGGATTGTGATTCCCTTTCCAAATTCCTCTTTGATTTCCTTTACTGCCTGTTCTATGTAAACATTGAAGAGGAGGGGGGACAAACTGCAGCCTTGCCTCACTCCTTTTTGGACTGCTGCTTCTTCTTCAAAGCCCTCGATTCTTATCACTGCAGACTGATTTTTATACAGATTGTAGATAATTCTTCGTTCTCGGTATCTGATCCCAATCACCTTCAGAATCGTAAATAGCTTGGTCCAATCAACATTATCGAATGACTTTTCTAGATCTACGAACGTCATGTACGTGGGCTTGTCCTTCTTGATTCGATCCTCTAAGATCAGACGTAAAGTCAGGATTGCTTCACGTGTTCCTACATTTCTTCTGAAGCCAAATTGATCTTCTCCCAACTCAGCTTCAACTTGTTTTTCCATTCTTCTGTAAATAATACGTGTTAAAATTTTGCAGGCATGGGATACTAAACTAATGGTGCGGTGGTTTTCACACCTGTCAGCACCGGCTTTCATCGGAATAGGTATAACAACATTCTTCCGAAAATCGGATGGGACTTCTCCTGTCTCATACATCTTACACACTAAATGGAATAACCTTGGCATGCTGCTTTCTCCTAAGGCAGTCAGTAATTCAGAAGAAATGTCTTCAATTTCAGGTGCATTGTTCCTATTTAGGTCTCTCACAGCTCTGTCAAACTCTGACCTCAAAATTGGGTCTCCCATTTCATCAGTATCAACAGCCTCTTCTTGTTCCAGAACCAAATTATCTACATCTTTACCTTGATACAACTGTTGGATATGTTCTTGCCATCTTTCTGCTTTGTCTTCTTTCCCTAGAAGTGGCTTTCCATCTGAGCTCTTAATATTCATACACCTAGATTTCCTTTCTCCAAAGGTTTCCTTGATTTTCCTGTACGCAGCATCTACCTTTCCCAGGACCGTCCAACCTTCGACATCCTTGCACTTCTCCTTCAGTCATTCTTCCTTAGCTACCTTGCACTTTATATCCACTTGATTCTTTAATTGCCTGTATTCTTTTCTGCCCTCTTCATATCTAGCATTCTTGTATTTTCGTCGTTCATCAATGAGGTCTAGTATCTCCTGAGTTATCCACCGATTCTTAGTTGATCTTTTCTTCCTTCCTAACATCTCTTCAGCAGCCCTACTGACTTCATTTTTCATGACTATCCAGTCTTCCTCTATTGTATTTTCTTCAGCCATTTCATTTAGCCTTTGTGCCACATGTTCCTTGTTACAATCCCTCACACTCTTTTCTTTCAACTTGTCTAGATCCCATCTTTTTGCATTCTGTCCCTTCTTCAATTTCTTCAGATGGCATTTCATGACCAACAAGTTGTGGTCAGAGTCCACGTCTGCTCCTGGCAAAGTTTTGCAATCCAATACCTGGTTTCTGAATCTCTGCCTAATAATAATGAAGTCTATTTGATATCTTCCAGTGTCTACAGGTATCGTCCACGTATACAGCCGTCGTTTGTGGTGTTTGAACCAAGTATTGGCAAGGACTAAATTATGATCTGTGCAGAATTCAACCAGCCGACTTCCTCTTTCGTTCCTTTGTCCCAATCCCAATTCTCCTACTGTATTACCTTCTCCTCCTTGGCCTACCACTGCATTCCAGTCTCCCATCACAATTAGATTCTCGTCACCTTTTACATATTGTATTAAATCTTCTAACTCTTCATATATTCTTTCGATTTCCTCGTCATCCGCTGAACTAGTAGGCATATGGACCTGCACTACTGTGGTGGGCATTGGTTTGGTGTCTATCTTGACAACAATAAATCTTTTACTATGGTGGTCGTAGTAGCTTACCCGCTGCCCTATTTTCTTATTCATTATTAAACCAACTCCTGTATTTCCCTTGTTTGATTTCGTGTTGATAATTCGGTAGTCACCTGACCAAAAATCCTGTTCTTCCTCCCAGCGTACTTCACTTATACCAACTACATCTAACTTTTGTCTATCCATCTCCCTTTTTCAGATTCTCTAACCTACCACAACGATTCAAATTTCTAACATTCCACGCTTCGACTCGCAGAATGTCAGTATCCATCTTCCTGATGATCGCCCCCTCTTGCGTAGTCCCCACCCGGAGATCCGAATGGGGGACTAATTTACCTCCGGAATATTTTACCCGGGAGGAAGCCATCATCAGTACATCATTCATACAGAGATAGCTGCATGTCCTCGGGAGTTAGTGACGGCTGTAGTTCCCCGTTGCTTTCAGCCGTGTAGCAGTATCAACATAGCTAAGCCATGTTGAGTATTATTACAAGGCCATATCAGTCAATCATCCAGACTGCCGCCCTTGCAACTTCCGAAAGGCTGCTACCCCCCTTTCGATGAACCATTCGTTAGTCTGATCTCTTAACAGATACCCATCCGATATGGTTGCACCTGCGGCTCGGCTATCTGCGTCATTGGGACACGCAAGCCTCCCCACCGCGGCGTCACATGGTTCATAGAGGAGGACTTGATGACTAACAACACTAATTGTAATATAAATTGTATTGAGTTTTCTAAGGAAATTTATTTATTTCTTATCCATCTTTTATGTTTTAGCATATTTAAAATATATTTCATGCACATTTTAGGCCTCATTCACACACACAAATGCAATTCGTGTCCTACTTACATCTTTAAGAGATCTTATTTGGTGGTTCTTGGAGAACAAATTACGGGCGTTCCTCGGGTAAAGTCGCTGTACTAGCCAGGTCAGAAGAGGACAGGAAATATGGTAATATGTGGCTTATTACGTGATGTCCCACTTTGCTTTTTTGTTTTATTTGTTTGCCGACCCAATAAGGTACAATATGGAGTGACGTATATGACGTTGGTGATGGTGATTAGTCCGTCGGTAGGGGACAATAAACCTTGAGCAGACCCCTTGGTGTTATTCGATAGGAGTAAGTTATGTACCGGCACCGAGTTTCGCCCTCTGCTTTCCTACTATCATATATCACGTCATTCATTTAATCTCATTAACGTCTCCGATTTGGTTGACGTCACAAAGGGCATCCGGCCGTAAAATCTCTCTGCGAAGATTCATTTCATTTCATACCCGATCCTGTAAGAATCGCGTCAAGAGGTGGGCACATATACATTTCAATTAATCAAAAGTCTTCCAAGTTTCATCTGCGACTGTCAAATGCACAGTCGATATTTCTCTTTTCACAAACAGTTTATAGAGTTCATTTTTGGAGTTTAAAAATACTCTATTGAAATAACAGTGATTTACAATAAAGGATAAGCAAGAAGAAGCCGTGAGAGGAAAACCAGCGGTGAAAGGAGCACTGTAAGGCGTAGAGCCTGTCTTTGTAGGGAAGACGACTGCGAATAATGAACATTCGGAGGCAGACAACATGGGTTGTACCATTGTCTCCTTCAAATGAGCATGGGTAAAATTTTGCTAATTGACTACAGTGGCGTCAGTGGACTGAAGGATTCTGGGAAGTTCGCAACAGCATGCCACAATGATTAGTGGCAACATCCTGAAGACACCGGACGTAAACTCAAGCAAAACCAGCGTAACCTCTTAGCAAAATTTAACGCCAGTTTATTGAACAAAATGCGTAAACTGAACCATCTGATCGACAGACCACGAAGTTTACCTGACAGTATTACTGGAAACCAGGATCAACGCCAATCATGCCTTCAAGCTAGAAGGTTCCATAACCCTTAGAGCAAAACTAGGCCAGCGGGTAATGCAGGACGTACTCCATTCAGGTACGGAATTTATAGTCAGACACAAGGTACTCTACTTAGTCACTGACTTTATCCCACTCACACCTACAGTCGAATAGTCAATCTCTCACTCAACTGCGCTGACAAGAGCTCCACTTTAGTCAATATAGCTGGGAAGGGAGGGAATACAGAAATAAAGTGGGCAACTATTCGAACTAACCGCAACGGAGAACGTTTTGACGGAACAGTGTTGATTTTTCGGCTTGTTCGTGAAGTGCACAGCCTTCAAAAACCTACCTTAGACACGTAAGACCTGGATCTCTTTCAACACTAAACCGGGCTAATTCTAGATAGACCGTATGACTATCTAGAGAATGTCCCAAAGGGAAATGCAAAACGTAAAGGTACTGAGAGGTGGCAACCTAGATTCGGGTCACTACCTCACAAAGATCAAATTAAGACTCCTGCCCCAAAACAGCAGACGGCACAGGGCCCCTAGACAATCATGCGTGATACAGAAAGACTTATGAATAACCAAGAAGTAAGTCAGGGGTTGAACAATGCAGATACTAAGTGATATGTTCCGAGCTGTCAGTGAAGAGATGGCGTGGAATGACATCAGGAAACGAATAAGTTTGAGTGGTGTCTTTAAAAGTAGGAAAGATCAGAATATGACGATAAAGCTAGAATTCAAGAGGACAAATTGGGGCAAATATTCGTTTATATGAAAGGGAGTTAGGGATTGGAATAACTTACCAAATGGGATGTTCAATAAATTTCCAATTTCTTTGAAATCATTTAAGAAAAGGCTAGAAAAACAACAGATAGGGAATCTGCCACCTGGGCGACTGCCCTAAGTGCAGATCAGTAGTGACTGATTGAGTGATTGAGGACTCCATTGTAGCTGAACTCTAGAAATGTGGCGGTAAAAAGGCAGCAAACAAGCTCACTGAGATCATTATAACATCTGGAAAACGGAGAAGTTGCCATCTGACTGGACCTCATATTTGATCCACTGCAACCGAGCGAGTGGGTGCACGGTTTGGATCACCGAGCTGTAAGCTTGCATTCAGAAGATAGTGGGTTCGAACTCCACTGTCGGCAGCCCTGAATATGGTTCCTTAGTTTTCCATTTTCACACCAGGCCATTAAGGCCTTGGCCGATTACTTCCCCCTCCTAGCCCTTTCCTATGCTAACGTCACCTTGCCATAAGACATACTGTAACAGTAAATGTGGTACTTCGGTGAGCACGAGAAACGCAGGGCGTGTACCAATCTGTTGAAGTGCATACAGAGGGAGAGGGTTTGTTTAGAGAACTTTCAAATTTTTTTCTGAGTTTATTAATAAGTTCAAAATCATGTCACCTCTGTACAGAAGATACAGTAGAAAGTGTTCCTCGCCCTAGGGTTGGCGATGTCCTTGGGATTCCGACAGCTCCTCTCTTTTCCATACCAGTGGACCACCATTCCTCCCTCGATGGAAGTTCTAGAAGATCCATTCGACGTCTAGAAGATCCATACGGTGCTGATGAAGGGCGTTGAGATAGACCACGTAAATGATGAACGTGAATGAACACCGTTAAGCCTTGGGGCGAGTTAATGCAAAAACTGCTTTCGAATGAGCATATAAGTTTAACACTCATAAAATGAAAATCCACTCGAAACTTATCGTCGAATTTCAAATAGTCACTTAAAGTTTGTAGCACTTGGCATAATGTGAAGTTATGCCACACGACTTAGTTCTTAGTTTGAAGCACCATTCAATGTAATCAATTGGATTGAAAAAAATAAGGATGTTTCACTCGTGAATTCAGACTTGTTCACGCATTGGTAATGACATGAAATAAAATAAAACTAAATTAATCATGTATTAACAGTCCTCGGTTCGACTATTCATAGAATCGAAACGCACAGCTGAATGTTCTTAGTAGAATTGAAATGCACAGTTCACATACACAGCCTACAGTTCATTACGTACAAATATTTACACAGTTCATGAAATGGTAAATTAGTGACGTCATGCTTGCAATTTGAGTAATTCTGAATTAAAGCACAGTCTCTTTAACTTGTAGTATTCAGTACTTTGTAAGGAGCAAATTGTTCCAAATCCTGTCCACAACATTAAACTTTGAATTACGAGCACTTGAAAAATATTCACAAGTCTTAGACACTCGTATAGAATAAACAGTCACTTGATGATGTTCAGGTGAAGCACAATTTATATCACGCCCCATTGGAGCAGAAGTTTATCACTCACAGTTTAAAGAAACTCGTACAAGTTCATACTCGTCGCGATTGAGTTAAAGTCCACGAGTTATATTCCTTGCCCGAAATATCACCTGTATCTAATATTCCTGCTAATTCACAGGAATATTCATTTTAATGTATTGTCTGAAAGGTTCCAAACTGTATGATATTACTCAGATCTGTATATATTAATCATAAGACATATTTCACAAATAAGATGACTCTCCCTGTGAGTCAGGACAAACTTTGTAAAGGCCAGTCATGAGGTGGTTACTCACTGGAGAACCAACATCATGACTCGCACTGACCATTGTACCCCATGCGTCATGAGGGCTGTTGGTCATAACAGCCTCTTGCTGTTATGACTGTATTGATCTTTGTACATTAAGATAGTATAAATGGAGGAAGGAATCCCTACTCGAGGTTCATTCTCTTCACCACTGTTCTGTGCAGTACACGACGGTCACAAACGTGACACGCTGCTGGTCTTATGCTATAAGCAGACCATGTAAGCAACTTTGTAATTAGCAACCAGACCTTTCTACTTGTAATAAAAAGTTATTCTACAAAAAGTCTTCAATCCTTTCTGAAGTTAAGGAACACGCAGACACGGTTCGAATTCGAGGGACCGTTAGCTGTAAAAAGCTACAAACTTAACTCACGGACTCGAAGTATGACGGCCGCTTCACGCTATATCGCGGTCCTCGCGAACAGACTGCACGAACTCAACTGCCATGCGTGCACATACACACACTGGTCACACACTGATCTGCTAAGCGAAGCAGTACTGAATTTATATCCGATCCATGCCTTCACATCTCATTCCATAACTTCGTCGTCTCATGTCGGATTTACGTGAAGCTTGGCAGGAATGTAGATAAAGAATTGGGCTACACGGTGATGTGCTTAATTTTATCTAATTATTATTGTGGGGAAAGTTATTATCCATAGAAACTCGAGGAACATTCTACACTAGTCTAGGCTCTCTGTGTTGCTGTGAGGCAGGCTGTGACGTCACTCGTTCTACGTCACACGCACACAGCTGTTGCTCGCTGTTCAGTCAGTCTTTCGCTGTCGGTCTGGAGCGTAACGCTTAAGTTTTAAATTTCCATTACGGGGACTTAGTTTTGTACCGCCGTTACCGGTACAATACCTGCGTCGTTGCGACGTGAAGCAATTTCGACAAAAATTGTTCCACTCCTTCACAGAAAGGATTTTAAAGACGTGAACAACTACCGAGGGTTCTCTCTCCTTCCAGTAGCGTACAAGGTCCAGTTTAATTGTTTACTAACAAGGGAAGAGAATCAGCTGCACAGTCAACTTGGGGGGAATACCAGGGAGACATCAGGAAGAGACGATCTTGTGCTCATCAAATCCACAACCTCACATTAGTATTAGCCTACTCCAAGGTTAGAAACCGCAAGGTGATAGTCGCGTTGTTGATTTTAAGGAGCCCATAATAAAATTCTTGAGAAACTAGTACTTGACAACTCACTATACACACTCTGACTGGCACACATTCAACGGCGGGATCTCGGAAACCTTCGAGATCAAAACGGGGCTCACACAAGGTGACAGACTTTCCCTAATCCTCTTCATCTGCGTCCTTCAATAAGTTGTGAGGGAATTGTGGAAAGAAATTGTAAACTCGGGTGTCCAGAGAGGGATCAACTTCAGTCACAAGAAGGAAAGGCTGACATGAGATATTCTGGCGTTTGAAGATGATACGGCACTGACCTCTGAATTTATGGAAATAACGGCAATCCTGGTCAATTGTCTAAGAAGTCGGGCGGCCAAAAGGAGGCTTCAAATGTTCCTGGAGGAAACCAAGTACTTCACCAACATCAGGGAGTCCTAGCAGAAATATGCTACTAGAAAAGGGTAAAATCAAGTTAGTGAAGAAATTTAAGCTTATCGGTGATTGGATTGAGCCCAAGTTATCACAGAACCCTCTCCTTAAGTGTTCACAAACTAGAAATAACCTATAGGTTGGCTCAAAACACGTACAACAGCCGATACCTGTCACGCAATTCTAAAGCCAAAACACTACACAATAGTCATCCGTCATATATATCATTTCGATACGAGGATTAATAAGGGAGATATCATTAACGGACCGTTCTTCGACCATCCCACCGGACTTAAGAGCGGGTGCGTGTAAAGCGTATGGTGTGTTACCACGGTACAAAAAAGGCTTGATTGAAAAACTAGAAGTCAGAGAGCGAAGAATTCTCAGGAAGACAATAGGTCCGGTATTGAAAGATAGGGAATTCTGGGGATGTCACAACTGAGAACTCTGCTCCCAGATAGGAGGATCTCCGACTGTGCCAGGAAAAGGAGAGTAGCTTTCTATTACACATGATATTGTATGGGCTTTTGGGCTTGTGCCGTGTCAAGAAAATAAGGTGAAATTCTTAACGTTTCGCAGAAAACTGTGCTCTGCGTCCTCAGAAAAATTCTCGACTGTCCACGAGAAAGGCTTCTTAAACATTTTAACAATGTTTTAAGGCAGAGCACAGTTTTCTGCGAAACGTTAAGAATTTCACCTTATTTTCTTGGCACGGTACAAGTCCAAAAGCCTATACAATATCATGTCTATAAGTACGGGCCGTGGAAGCATTAATGACAACATTAGCTTTCTATTGTCATGAGGCAATACTGTCTCCCAACAAACTGATAAAACGCCAGCTCACGTTTTGGAGAAGCAACAAAGTACGTTCCTCTTGGCTGATGAATACTGCGAATGGCATAAAAGATATGGGAATGACAGACATAAATCAGACTGACTGTGATATACTGTAGATCCTGAAGATGTGGTTTTCGGAATACATTTCCGAAGAAGAAAGTTATTTCCTAATTACAGGAAAGAAAGGACTTACACCGGAAGAAGATGTGACTATACTGGGTAAAGATCAACGCCCAACTGTTGAAAAAACGTGGTCCGGAGTATGCCTATTCGAAGCAAATAATAATAATAATAATAATAATAATAATAATAATAATAATAATAATAATAATAATAATAATAATAATAATAATAATAATAATAATAATAATAATAATAATAATCTATATAAATAAAATCGTAACGATCGTGTGTCTGTACATTGACTATTTTGGCGAAATTTCCGCACAGTTACAGGTGTAATAATGACCATCTGCAAAATTTTTAGCGTTGGTGTCTATTTATCTGTTTGTTTGTCTGTTTCCCTATAACTTGAAAACTACTGGATTCATTTCTACCAAACTTCATATTTAGAATCCACCTGTCCTTGGGTAGGTTTTAGGGCTAATATTGATTCCAAATCCTCGAACTGGCTGGGGGTTTATACGAAATCAAAACCGTGATTTTGCACTGCCACAAAATATACACAACCAAACTTAATGTAAATCCACTTGCCTGGAAATCAATTTTTAAACCTTTTTCTCATATGCATAATTTCGATACGAGGATTGATAAGGGAGATATCATTAAAGGACCGTTTTTCGGTACAAGTCCCACCGGACTTAAGAGCGGGTGCGTGTAAAGCGTATTTCTTATAATTTGAAAACTTCTGGAGATATCTCAACGAAACTTCATATTTAGCATCCACCTGTCCAAAGGTAAGTTTTTAGGTCCATGCCATGTCAAATTCCCCGAATGGACTGGTGGTTTACAGGGAAACGGAACAGTGATTTTACTCTCCCACGTTATGTACCAGACCAGCCTGACTGGAAATCGACCGACTTTGATGGAAATCAATTTCTAAAACTTTTTTCTCATGTGAATTTTTCGAATGGAGGATTAAGGTGGGAGATATCATTAACGGACGGTTTTTCAGTACAAGTCCCACCGGCCTTAACTCAAAAGCGGGTGCGTGTAAAGCGTACTTCTTATAACTTGAAAACTACTGGAGATATGTCAACCAAACTTCATATTTAGCATCCACCTGTCCAAAGATGGGTTTTTAGGTTAATACCATTTCAAATTCCCGGAATGGACTGGGGGTTTATAGGGAATCGAAATAGTGATTTTATCTCCCACAATATACACAAGACAAACCAACTGGAAATCGACCAACCTAGATGGAAATCCGTTTCTAAAATGTTTTCTCATGTGCACTTTTCGATAGGAGGATTAATGAGGGAGATATCATGAACGGTCGGTTTTGCTGGCTAAGTCCAGCGGACATAGCCCAAAAGGCGTTGTACGTAGAGCAGATTCATTATCTTCTATATAAATAAAATCGTAACGACCGTGTGTCTGTACATTGAATATTTGTGTGAAATTTTCGTACAGTGTAATAATGACCATCTGCATATTTGTTAGCTTTAGTTCCCTGAAAGTTCTCATTTTTAAACTTCTCTCCCTCAAAGCAAGATTGAGGCTATCTGCCTGACGAGCTAGAAAATTTAAATTTGGCAAAATTATATGTCTTAGCCTGTATTCGACGGAAAGTTTCCAAGATCTTTAAATATTTCATTTTTTACCCCCGAAAAGTATCGGAATATTGAGGCAAATTTAATGTCGATTCAGACCTTCGTTTCGAGGTATTTCGCGGCTAAACGGTAAGCCGTATCACAGAACGAATGGAACAAACTCAGTTCAATTTGGAGTGACCTAAACCTATGGTCCTATGACGTTTCGTCGTATCTCTCTTCCTTATATGTTAGATTTGTTTCTATTTCTCGATTATACCTACATTTTGCTCTTTGAACACGTATAATTCGTGGTTCGAGTCACTTATACTAAAGGTAGAATCGTCTAATTCTACACGAATATTGGCCCACCCAGTATCCAAATTCTATGTTTGTAGCTGTCTTATTAGTACTCAAAAGTAATGCACTGTGAGAAAACCTTAGCCAAATTTCACCCTATTCAACGTCTCTAGCTCAGTTATACCCATAAATAGATGTGACAGGAGGAAATATCTTAAAATCAATCATTTAGGCCGCTAAATGAGGCGTCGTATGGTACAATCCGTTTGTCGATAAGATGTATCGTTTAGCAGCAGTTAATCTGTAAATGAAGGTTTGCAATATTGTAAACATACATACACTTCGTATGTTGATCTATCTGAATGCAAAGAAGTCGAATTGTAGCGATGTAGTATAACGGTTCAAATCCCGTCACAAGCATTCATCTGTATTATTATTATTATTATTATTATTATTATTATTATTATTATTATTATTATTATTATTATTAGTATTGTATTTGTCTTACTATTATCGTTATTTGTATTATTATTATTATTATTATTATTATTATTATTATTTGTATTATTATTTTATACATGTTTTTATTATTGTATCTATATTATTATTGTATCTGTATTATTATTACTATTATTGTAACAATTATTATTGTTTGATTCAATTCTGTAATCTGATTTCGCTATGTATTATTTAATTATCGCTTACCTAATGGTATTTAATTTATTAGGTATATGTGTGTGTGTTAGCATTAAAATCATGTAGAGTGAGACTTGCTGCCTAATATCAGATATGGATATTATTTGTGATACTACTTTTAGAACATTGCTACATATGGTGCAATACTGTTACAGAAACTGTCGAGTCATCACTCTGTCATTGTATGCATTTAGACTATGAGATAATTTAGGGAACTCCTAGTTTGCCTGAGGCTATTTCATCACTATATTTGGAGCTGGGTGGAAGTTACATCATGTATTCTTTTAGAAATGACATGTGTGTGACAACTTATGTCTATACAAAGGGCTGTATCCGTAAGCGTCAGTTCAGTTGGAGAGTTAAGTTGGTTGGAAGAAGTTGAATGGAGAGACTTCCCATTAAGTCAATTGGAGTCAATTGGAAGGAAACGGATGGCGAACAGTGACACCGACACGTAATCGTCAGTGACTAAATGGATTATACGTTCGGAATGTATTTCGTGTATCTGTTCGTTAGAGTTCTTGTGTCAGTTCAGTGACAGCCGAATATTGAGTCGTCGTAATGCAGACTAACAGTTATGAGTGAATTACTTGTAAAGTTGACTGTGAAGTGTGTATATAATTTCAAGTCATGCTATATCTCGTTTGTGAAACTGAGAGGGTACGTCACCAAATTAGGTTTGAGATTCCTACAGTTGATACCAACTGAAAGGAATACGTCGTAATAACACTCAAAGTGTTGAAGGTACTGTTACGTGAACCAGTGAGGGATACATTTCTTGTACTTTTAAATGTCCGGTCAAGAGGATTTCAGATTTAATGCCTAGATTTTCTTTCAGTTATTATTGCAGAGTTTTATATTATCATTTATATTATCGCAGCAGGTCTCACCCGTTAAAGTCAATGTTTGAGGAATATATTTTGATTACTATCAAATACAATTTATGGTTTTGTTTCAATGGTAGAATTAGGTAACCTCAAATTTTAATGGGCGAACCATACTTCAATATCCTTTTCCCAGAACCTATATGTTATGCTGTCAAAGTAAGCTTATTACCCCACAACCTCGAGATATTCAAGACTCTCATTATATTATCGTTTCTTTGATTTGTAGCTGGCGCCCATCAACAATTGTATGTGTAAGTAATTAGGTAATTCCTAAGTGTGAGAACATAGTCCGACAATTGAATATTTTATTTCATGAATATTTTAATTCAGTTTCATATTGCAAAGGAGAGAGTACGACCACAGTAGAAAGGGTGTGTTTGCTGTTATAATTAATACTTTATATCGATAGTGACTCTCAGCAGGAGGGCGTCTGCTACTGTAATCATTACTCTCTACATCGACTTTGACTGACAGTAGGAATGGGATCCTTCTCCAACTCCTTTGTAACTAACATTAGTAAAGAGGGACTGCCATTGTAATTAATCATTCCTTTCCGATTTTACTGGCAGAAGTCAAGGAAGCATGCAATTTTGTTAAAAACTGCCCTAACCGATTGTGTTTGGGAGTAGGCAAGTGTGCCCACCATTATAAGCAAATTTACCCATCTAAAATGTGACTGACATTAGGCACAGTGGCCTTGCTATTACAATTGAAACTCACCAACTTGGTGTGACCTGTCATTATAATGATAACAGCACAACTCAATTTTGACCAGCAGTAGGGAAGGTGCCTGCTATTATAATAAAAACTCCTCAACTGTAATATGTCTGGAAGTTGGAAGTGTTGCCTGCCATTGTAACGAAAACTCCCTAAATCAATTGTGACCGCGCAGTGGGTAATGGGGCCTCACATTATAATGAAAACTTACCTACTCGATAGTGAATAGCAATAGGCAAGTAAGCCTGCCGTTATCATCACAACTCCGTAACTAGCACTTTACATTGGAAACACTGTATGGGAACCTCCCCCTGCTATTTCTGGATAACGCTAGGAGACATGGAATTAAAAAATCAACTCTTATTCACTGCATGTACAGTAATTTACTTCGATATTCATATACAATGTAGGATACCGTAACGAAGCACGGGTACATTTGCTAGTAATAATAATAATATTCCCCAAATCCCATGGCGCAACAGCTCCAAAGTGTCCTGGCTTAACAAGCGACCGCTGCTCAGCCGGAAAATCTGCAGATTATGAGGTGCCGTGTGGTCAGCACGACGAATTATCTCGGCCGATATTCTTGGCTTTCTAGACCGGGGACGCCATCCTACCGCCAGATAGCTCCTCAATTGTGATCACGTAGGCTGAGTAGACCTCGAACTAGCCCTCAGATACAGGTAAATTCCCTGATCTGGCTTGGAATCGAACTCGGGGCCTCCGGTTACCCCTACACTTCCAGAGCCGGCAATTATAATGTATTTATTTTATTTATCTTATGGGCTTTAGTGCTGGGAGTGACCGAGGACATGTTTGGCTCACCTGGTGCTATGCCTGTGACGCAGTTCTGAATCTGAAATACTGCACAGTAATCATGCGCCTGGAAGACCTCTTAGCGACTTGAATTTCTGGGTCTGAGATGATGATGATGATGATGATGATAGTGGTGGTGGTGGTGTTGGTGGTGGTGGTGTTGGTGGTGGTGGTGATGGTAAGGTAAGGAGAGGGTGAATCTTATTGTCGGTACAGAGTCTTCGCCTGTGGAATAACGCAAAGGGAGCTGATCATGCCTTAACGTCTTCAATAAAATGCATGATTAGTCGTGAACACGAACCGGATGCTTGTCTGTGAATGAACAAACATTAAGTAAGAAGCTGATTCCTTCAAATATTACCAACCAACTGGAATCTGACGAAGTAATTAAAAATATATAGTAAGAACAAATTTTCATAAGGTGAAATTTATGTTTTTACAATACAAATCTAATTTAGATGCCGGGACAATGAACAAGTGTGCTACATTTAGTCATTG